>NW_026594418.1:3342340-3352742 GCF_907164565.1 Psammomys obesus
TAACAGAAATACAATTTATTATACTGTACTTCTAAGTGGTTTTATAATCTTTAATGTATAAGAAGTACACGTCAATACTCTATTTCTTCTCATCTAAGTCCCACATATGTCAAATATTTACCTTAATTACTTTTATGTTGCATTTCTAGTGTGTTAACTTTGTCTTTTTGCTACAACAAGTTACCATACAAACAATGCCTTGAAATTGCTTGAATTCGCTATTTTACTGAAATGTAAGATAGCGTAGCAGGACTCTCACAGAAGAGGCAACTGACACCGTATTTGAGTGACGCTTCCAAACAAGCAGAATATTCTGTATAAGGAGATTTGTGAGTTTTACCCAGGCAAAAGTTATTGATTCATTTACAGTTATTAATATTTCTGTTTAGTTATATTTTACCTTTAAAATGAAAGAAATTCGTAAACCAAAGGATATCTTTTCATATATAAAAATTAGTTCTAATTATATATTTAATTAAAACAGATTAATAACTTTCAACTTTAGGTAAATTGTATGTATATTTTAAATTAATTAAAAATATTTAAATTGATTAGAAATAGTAAATCTAATTTAAATTAATTAGAAATGATTATGCAAAATGAAAATACCTTGCGTATTAGTAAAAATGTGTTTACATATAACATTATGATAGATTAAATATGTCTACTCGATATTTAATTTTCTGAGAATGTATCTGCATCATTCCATATATCTGAAGATAGGTAATGTTCAGTATTTTCATACTGATTACAATGTGCATGGCTAATCTGACCTAATTTGACCTAAGTAAATATTCCCTATGGATTTTCATTTGGAAGTATACGTTGTGACCTCTTCACATGAGAGTTTTTCATGGTTGTTCAATCTCCACAGTGGGTGGTAAAACTGAGGTATTAATTTTTCTGTGGCTTTCAAACAGGATGATGCAAAAATTCAACTTGGTCTCATCAATCTATACAGAAGTAGGTACTCTCCACTACACAGTGTTCAAAAGTAGTGCCATCAACAACTCAGGAAATGTAAGTCATCACTTATTTTCCGAAGTAGCAATTTATATACATACTGACTTCATCAACATCCTCTTTGTAAGAACTAATAGAAATATTTAAATTGCTTTAAAGCGCATGGCAGAAAGGAAGTACGGGGATAAAGACAACACGGAAAAGAAGGCAAAGCTATAAAGCATGCAAATCTCTCTCCCTCCCACCCTTGGACACATCGTTCAGCATCCTGTACTGGCTGATCACTACAGACAACAGCGCATGCGCTTCCTCCAGTCCAGTAGCGTCTACGTGGTGTCATTTGTATTCACCTCGGGCAGACACAGAGCCTCTGCTCATTTCATCAAAGAACTATTTATGAGGCTGTAAAAAAGATGAGTTTCTCCGAATAGTCTCCAAATTAAACTTTTTAAAGTTTAATGTTGGCACACAAGAATAATTACAGTTATAAACCGTTAAACATTTAGAGGAAATTTATAGGATTGAAGGGGAAAAATTTACAGCTGTGGCCTAATACAATAAATTCCCCTGTAAAAGCAGAACCACAGAAACATTTCTATCTGGGACTCCTGAAAAAATAAAATGCTATGTTAGCATTACCCAAACATGCAGCCACTCTATCCAGACATTATTTATACAAAAAGATGAATACCTTAGTAAGACACAGTTAATTAACCTTGCAAGCAAATGTCTGTGATATATATATATATATATATATATATATATATATATATATATATATATATATATATATATATATATTTACATCAGTGGATAGAATTTGTGAAATTAGGCCACATATACTTGCTGTATATACATATACAGTGCCTTTGAGCTGTTTGTTTCCTTCAGAGGTTAGGAAAACAACAGCCTCACTCTCCTACATGGTTGCAGCTCTTTGTAGGGATCATATGTTTTGTTTTGTTTTATTCTGTTTTTCTTTTTTTGGTCTTGTTAAAACTATATAACTGCAGTTCACTGTTCAGGTTAAATAATCACATATATTCCTCTATGCCCTTATACCATAGAGAACACTTAGGGTTTTTTTTTTTTTTTTCTGATTTTTACCCCAATTTGTTCTGAAATCTACTGTACTATTATTGTGATGTAGAGTTGTCAGGGAAAATGTTCATTATTGGTGAGAAAAAAAATATGTGGTCACCATGGTAGGAATATTTAATTAAAAGCTTCCCCCTGTGTAAAGTTGGATTCAGTTGATCAGGCAACTTTACCCATAACAACCATGACTTTCTATGCTAATTTTGTCTGCTTTTGTGAGCTTTGGTAGCATTCAATTTCCATATATATCTTGCACATTTCCCATTGAATTCTTGGTGTTTCCATAGTTTTGGCTTGTTTGAAAGGATATGTCGTTAACTGTACTGAATATCCAGTGTTTTTTGCAAACCCTTTGCTGAATTACAATAACACTTGTAATTAACAGGGAAAATGATAGCTCAGATTATGCCCTGGATTATATTTTTCTATGATAGTCTGAAAGATTCTGCCATTTACTAAGCTGCAATTATTCCTGAGATTATAGAACATTTCTGAAAACCATCACACAGTCATACACACATCCATTAAAAGAAGGTGAAAATCATAAATAGGCAAAGGAGACTTACACAACCTTTGATCATATGTTGGTTAGTTATTTATTAAAATAATTTAAATGCATAAATAATTTATTTAAATGATTATATGCATCTCTGAAATTCCTGAAATGTATATGTACGATAAAGGCTATGTTCTCTTAGACATTACTGAAGGGGGTCATCTAAGTTACTCTGCTCTGTGTGAATATGCATAGAATAGACTGTCCATTGCTATAACAAATAACTTAGGGAGAAATGTGAAAGTTTATTTTTAACTTCCTTCAGAGGTTTCACTCCACATTTAGTAATCATCTAATACATACTTCTTGGGTAGACTATCATGGTTCATAAACACAGCAGAGCAACATTTCTCAAGGTGACCAGGAAACACAGAAAAAGTCAAGCGTTAATGATAAGATATTCTCCAATAGTCAGCTTCTTCCAGAGAAATGACATCTACAAAAATTTCTGCTTCCCCCTAAAGAGTACATATCATCAGTGACCCAGTCTTTGCCACATGAGACTCTAGGAACATTCCAGATGTGTTCTATGACATCAGTGAAAATACATTGTTACATATGGTCACATCCTCCACGTTACAACTAAGCACCAAGCAGAAGAATGAAATACCTGTTACTAAGAAGGGTTTGAACACACTTGTTGATTGAGATTGGCCTACACTGACCAAAGGAAAAATCTTTATTATCACACTAAAATATACAAACAAACAAAACAGTCATGTAGTGATGAAAAAAAAAAAAACTTTTAGAGCAGGGAAAACAAATATTTAACAGTGAGTTAAAATGAGTTATATGGATAGATGATACAAATGCTAGACCTTATTATATGTCCCTGTGTCTGTTTCTCTCTCCCTCTGTGTGTGTGTGTGTCCATGTGTGTGTGTATGTTTGTTTAGGATTCACATTAGGATCCATGGTTTTGACAATATTTTTTTTTCAAATGGTGAAACTTGAGTATATTTTTCTAGCTTTGTTGAGATATCGTTAACAAAATTGATGCATGTTTAAAATATTCAATATCAGCTGAGGCAATATAAACTGTAATGTATGCCCCAAATTTTGGACTCAGTAAAGAATGCAGATTATACAATATTAATTTTGTTCTATAACTGAAAAATAAGTAAGCCAAGAGAATATTTGGATTATAGAATATTATGATGACAATTTTGTCAAATAGCAAATACCAGTAACAAGGTAGGGGACATAATATTGTGACAATTAAAAAGTAACCAGAATAAAATCTTCAAGAAGACAACAGCATATTTGAGCATAGATTATTTTAATCCAATTTAATAGTATTTAAAAATAATTTTACTGGGATGAGAAGATGGCTCAGAGGTTAAGAAGACCCGCTTCTCTTCCAAGGAGGCAGTTCAATTCTGTGCACGTACATGGCAGCTCACAACTGTTTATAACACCAGTTTGAAGGAATCCGATTCCCTCGTGCAGGCATACATGTTGGTACACCAATACACATGAAATAAAAATAAGTAAACACAAAATATTATTTTACATTGGGACTGGAAAGAGGGCTTAGCAGTTAAGAGTACTGGACACTCTTCTAGAGGATTTGGGCTGGATTTCAGCACCCACATGCCAAATTACAACCATTTACACTCCAATATCATGGCTTCCAACCCCTTCTTCTGGCTTCTGCAAACATCAGAAATGCACATGGTGATAAACATATGTGCAGGCAAAATAACCACACGTATAAAATGCAAATAAATGCAAAATAAATTTATGTATGTTTACTTTTGTATTCATGTCTCTGTATATACATCTATGTGCATATTGGTTTCTGCGGGGGCCAGAAAAAGTGCTGGATCCCTTGCAATCAGAGTTACAGAGTGGTGGGACAATGACAAACCCCAGAACTTAAGGACTACAAATAATTGGATTCAATAAAGTGAAAGAAACCAATGACACAGTGAAGGTAAATAGAGAAGTGGGAGTAGATCTCTAAGGGTTTGGTGTAGGTAGTGAATATGATCAAAATATAAAGTATGGAATTCTCAAGTAATCAATAAAAATAATTTTAAACTACAGAGGAAAAATAATGAACTTTTTTTTCCCTGGATTTTCATAGAGAACTCAGTCATCAATCACCAGGGAAACCTTAGGTAAAGTTGCAGAACACTGTGTGGAGTAAGAGAGTGGAGAGAAAACGACAGCTCTGAGGAAGAGGTCCAGAAGACTGTAAGTATGTAGCCTTTCAGCATAGATAAAATATGTGGTCAATACAAAGCATTCGGGAGAATAAAAACAAAGTATCACATGTGTTAGCACTCAAGTCAGATCCACCTTAATATTTAGGAACAACACCACATCTCGTGGAAGGGGATCCTTTTACATTCTGTTTGATTCTGTTTGTTCTGTTTTAAGGAGCAGCATAGCACTGGGGATGTAGATGCATGCTATTTTTCGTCTATTTTCACAGTTCTGTTTGCTCATTGGTTAGCATTTGAAAAGGGAAAAAAAAAAGAAGACAGTAGGAAATTTGGGATGTTGGGATGTTGTGAACCAGGAGCTGTTTCCTGAGTCACCAAGGTTCTTGTCTTTCCTTAAGTCTCAGTTATCCTGTCCAGTGTTTGACTGGTGCAATCAAGGGAAGGAGCAGCATAGATGGGTGTCAGATGATTATAATTTGTGTTTTTGTTCCAGCAATCTCAAGTCTGAAATATTTTCAGAATTGCTGCAGCTGCAACTGATGCCATTTCTGAGCAATGATCATAATAATTTGCAAATAGACATGGATTAGCATGGGGCTAATATGAGCCCGGGAAGCTAGACTGCTCAACAGCTGCTCATTTTGGTGCATAAATGTCCAGCCATGAGGGGCCAGTGCCTTTCTACCAGACTGGGGCCTGCGGCCTCCAGTTTGGCACAGGCATAAGTTACAAAATCTGTGCTCTCAAACCAATACATTAAAGATTGCAGCTATGGAGGAATTTTTCCAGTAAGGAAGTATACATGCAGAGCTCAGGGTCATTTTCTAGAGATTAAAAGAAGACTCAAGGTTAAGACCTTTTCTTACATATTTAGGTTAAAATTATTTGGAAAAAAATATTTTTTAGTTTTTAATCTATGCAACTTTTGAAACTTTCCTTAATATGATTTCGTGAAAAGCAGAAGACAGAAAACATTTAATTTTTAATCTGTTATATTTTGTACAGTTTTTTTTTTCCTATCAAAATGTATATTAGTGTGTGGGAAGAATCCAAAGATGCAAATTAAATTTTCCTTAGTCAGTTTTAACTGGGATTTCTGCATTTGTGTGTGTATGTGTGTGAGTGTGAGTGTGAGTGTGTGTGTGTGTGTGTGTGTGTGTGTGTGTGTGTGTGTGTGTGTGTTCATGCAGGTTGCATGTGTGCTCTCTGCCACGCCATGCTTTGCCTGTTGAGGTCATAGAACAACTTGAAGGAGTAGTTTCTCTCCTATCCTGTGGGCTCCTAAGATTCAGATCACGAGGCTCGGGGGATAGAGCTTTTACCTATGAAGCCTCTCCTCTAGCTCTTGTTCACTTTTGAAGGACTTTTCTTTAATAATTTAAAATGTATTTCCTACTCAACCATTGAAGTGTTTTGCTATTTAAAAACAACCAACCAATCAATAAAACAAACAAACCATGTTTAAAATAAGTTATTGAGAAGAGTTATTGGGCTGTGGCCAATAATATATGTATCACATTCTCATTACCCATCCATCCATCTGTTGACAGACAGAAGCTTTTTCCATTTCTTGCTATACTAAATAAAGCAACATTAAAGGTAGATCGATGTGGAAGTATCTCTGTAGCATAATTCCTTTCTCTGTAGAATTCCTTCACTACATATCTGGGAATAGTATAATTGGATCATATGGCATTTTAACTTACAGGGGTTTTTTTTTTATAAACCCCAAACTAATTTACATAATGGATGTATTAATTTTTACTCCTACCAGCACTGAATGATAATTCCTTTTCCCCTGGATCCTCTCTAGTTTGTTGTCAGGTTCTTGATGATAGCCATTCCAACTAGGCTACGTGATACATCAAAGTAATTTTAATTTGCATTTCCCTGATGAATAAGGACGTGGAATACTTTCTCAGAATAGTTACTGGTAATTTGTGTTTCGTCTTTTGAGAGTTATATGTTCATTTTATTGAATCATTTATTGATTGACAGTTTGAATTGGGGGTGGTTGGTGTTTGATTTTGGAAGATTTTGTAAACTCTGGATATTAACCTTCCTTTTGAGGAATAGTTGCTAAAAATTTCATCTCACATTATAGACTACCAATGTTTACTTCGCAGTTTCTTTCTCTATGCAGAAAGTGTTCTTTCATTCACATAGTCCTAACCATGAGTTCACCGTCCTACATCCTGTGCTGCTTTCCTTGCCAGAAAATTGTTGATTTCCCCAATATCCTGAATAATATTCTCTGTACTTTTCTTTGCAATTTCCAAGGTTTCAATTATGGCTTTTGAAATGCTTCAAGTTGATTTTTGTACATAGTGAAAGACAAGAAACTATTTTTATTCCTGTGCAGATGTATATCCAGTTTTGGCAGCACTATTTGTTGAATAGGCTATCTTTTATGCCCTGCTTATTTCCATCAGGTTTGTCAAAAATTAGGTGGTTATAGCTATTTCTGTTTATTTTCCTTTCCTCTATTCTATTTTGTTAATCTAAGTACATATTTTACTTAATTTTCTATTGCAGTGACAAAAATACCATGACCTAGGCAACTAATGAAAGACGCATTTATTTTGGGTATTACTACCTAGAGGATTAGAGTGCATGGCCATCACAGTACGAAGCACAGCAGCCAGCAGGCAGGTCTGGGATGGAGCAGTGGCTAGGAGCTTACCTCTGCTTTATAAGAACAAGGCTGTGAGAGAGAAGGCTAGCTGAGAATTTCATGGATGTTTGAGACCTCAAAACATCCCTTAGTAATACACCTCTTTCGACAAGGCCATACCTCCTCCTTCCAAAGGAGAAACATAGATCCACAGATTCAAATATGTGACCCAATGGATGGATGCCCTTCACTTTCAAACCACCTCATTACCTATTTTTCTGCTATTTAAATTGGCTTTGTCTTTATAGTTTTGTAGTATAAATTGAAGTCTATTGTGATATGTCAAGACTGCTCTTTCTCCTCAAAATTTCTTTGGCTTCTCATGCTCTTTAATTTTTCCAAACTCATTATTGGATCTATGTGTGACACTAACATTTTGATGGGTATTGCATCAAATCTCTAAAATTAATTTTAGTTGTAAAACCATGTTAATGATATTAATTCAGAATACTCCAGAGCATTCACAAGCTTTCCATTTTCTAATAATTTGTTTGATTTCCTCTTTAAGTTTTCATTGTAGATTATTTTTCTTTTTTGGTTATGTTTCTTTTATTTTTATTTTCTGATTTGTTGCTGATATTCTTTTCCTTCTTTTTTTTTTAAAAAATAAATTTATTTCTCATACAACATATCCTGATTACACTTCGCTTCCCTCTGTTCCTCCCAATTTCTGCTTCCCTCCAGATCCACTTACTTCTATCTCTCAATAGAAAAGACTAAGCCTCTTAGAGATAACAACAAAACAAAAATAAAATTATATTATGTACTTTATATTATTTCTCTGGGGCTTCTATGAATAAAGGTATTTCTTCTAATTCCTTTCTATGAGAATTTATTATAGTATATGAAATCTACATTTTTTCCTATAACTCTATAAATTGCTTTTTATTTTACTAATTTTATTTTCTTTAAATTATATATATACATATTACAAGTTATTCACTTTTTTATTTATTTTATTTTTAATTTTTTTTTTGTATTAATCACAGGTTATTTATTTTTTTAAATTTTTCTTTATTAATTACATTTTATTCACTTTGTATCCCCCCCCCCCGCGGTGCCCTCCCTCCTCCAGTCCCAACCCCTCCATTCCTCTACCATCTGCATGCATGCCCCTCCCCAAGTCCATTGATAGGGGAGGATTCTTTTCCTTCCTTCTGATCCTAGTCAATTAGGTCTCATTAGGAGTGTCTGAGTTGTCTTCTTCTGTGGCCTGGTAATGCTGCTTCCCCTTCAGGGGGAGGTAATTAAAGAGCAGGCCAATCAGTTCATGTCAGAGACAGTCCCTGTTCCTGTTACAATGGAACCCACTTGGATACTGAACTGCCATGGGCTACATCTGTGCAGGGGTCTTAGGTTATCTCCATGCATAGTCCTTGGTTGGAATAGCAGTCTCAGGAAAGACCCCTGTGCTGAGATTTTTTTGGTTCTGTTGCTCTCTTTGCGGAGTTCCTGTCCTCTCCAGATCTTACTGTTTCCCAATTCTTTCCTAAGATTCCCTGCACTCTGCTCAAAGGTTGCAGAGGAATATCGAATGGCGGAGAAACACTTAAAGAAATGCTCAACCTCTTTAGCCATCAGGGAAATGCAAATCAAAATGACCCTAAGATTTCACCTTACACCCATTAGTATATCTAACATAAGAAACTCAAGAGACAACACATGCTGGAGAGGTTGTGGAGAAAGGGGAATCCTCCTCCACTGCTGGTGGGAATGTAAACTTGTACAACCACTCTGGAAAGCAATCTGCCGCTTTCTCAGACAACTAGGAATAGTGCTTCCTCAAGATCCAGCTATACCACTCCTAGGCATATATCCAAAAGATGTTCAAGTACACAATAAGGACATTTGCTCAACCATGTTTGTAGCAGCCTTATTTGGAATAGCCAGAAGCTGAAAACAGCCCAGATGCCCCTCAGTGGAGGAATGGATGCACAAATTGTGGTATATCTACACAATGGAATATTACTCAGCAAAGAAAACAAGGAAATTATGAAATTTGCAGGTAAATGGTGTGATCTGGAAAAGATCATCCTGAGTGAGCTATCTCAGAAGCAGAAAGATGCACATGGTATATACTCACTCATATAGACATATAGTATAGGATAAACCTACTAAAATCTGTACACCTAAAGAAACTAATCAAGAAGGAGGACTCTTGCTAAAATGCTCATTTGCTATCCAGAAAGGCAAAGAGGGTGGACATCAGAAGATGGAGAAAAGAGGGAACAAGTCAAGGAGCCTGACACAGAGGACCTCTGAAAAGCTCTGCCCTGCAGACTATCAATGTAGATGCTGAGACTTATGGGCAACTTTTGATTATTTACTTTGTATCCCAGCTGTAGCAACCTCCCTCATTCCCTCCCAATCTCACCCTCCCTCCCTCATCTCCTCCCTGCCCCTTTCCAAGTCCACTGATAGGGGAGGTCCTTCTCCCCTTTCATCTGACTCTAGCTTATCAGGTATCTTCAGGATACCTGGTTGCCATGTCTTCCTCTGTGGTCTAGCAAGACTGTTCCTCCCTCAGGGGAGGGAGGTAAAGGAGCCAGTCATCCTCCTTCCCTCTTCCTCCCCTATCCTTCTCCCCTAGTCCACTGATAGGGCAAGTTTCTTCCCCTACTGTCCGACCCTAACCTATCAGATCTCATCAGGACTGGATGCACCCTTTTCCTCTGTGGACTGGTTAGGTCAACCCACCAGGGAGAAGTGATCAAGGAGCAGGCCACCGAGTTTATGTCAGAGACTGTCTCCTCTCCTCTTTCTAGGGAACCCACATGGAGACAGAGCTGTCTATGGGCTACATCTGAGCAGGAGGTCTATGTCCTCTCTATGCATGACCTCTGGTTGATGCATCATTCTCTGAAGTCTAGCCCCTGGCCCAACCACAGAATCAATCTATCTATCTATCTATCTATCTATCTATCTATCTATCTATCTATC
>NW_026594418.1:3352752-3363058 GCF_907164565.1 Psammomys obesus
ATCTATCTATCTATCTATCTATCTATCTATCTATCTATCTATCTATCTATCTATCTATCTATTTATTGGTTTTGTTGATCTCCTTGTGAGGTTCCTATCCCCTCCAGATTCTTCTAAATCACCCTTCTTCCATAAGATTCCATACATTCTCTCCAAAGTTTGCCTGTGAGTCTCTTAACTATAGAAACATGCATCCAAGAACAGTTTGAATTTTTCTTTTTCTAGTATTATATCTTTGATGTCTTGCTTTTGTCCAATTGCTATACTAATATTTCTAGTAACCTATCTCATTCTGATTTTGGAAGAAATGTTCTCAATGCTCAGGGTGTATGTGTGCATGTGTGTGTATGTTACATATTAAGGCAAGAAAAATATTAATATAAATAATATAATTAATATTTTAATTATAAGGAAATATGTGGATTCATCATTGCAAAGCAAATTGTACATATAAAAATCAAAATATTATGACCTCTTCATTAAATGTAAATATATCCAGTTTATTTGATACAAATTAATTGTAGAAACAGAGTAGAAAACTCTGAAGTCCAATAATGGTTATCATAGCCTTTAAAATATAAATTTAAGTGTTTAATTGAAAAAGTATATATAAGATTTTCATTTTATTATAATAATAAAATATAATTAAAACTGTGTTTCAAAAAAAACTAAATGAAATTTCCATAATTGAGAACATGTAATATATTTGAAAACTGTGATTTAACTATTCTAAAAATTTTAAGAAATTATTTGCCATATTTGATTCATTTGTCTATTTGTGTAAATTGCTAGTCTTATACTAATTAAGAAAGACAATGACAGTTTTAAAAAAGTTATTAGATTTAGGAAGATTTATTAGTTTTAAACATACATTGTGTTCAAATTTGTTTTCTCTGTGTGTGTCTCTGTGTGTGTTTGTGTATGTGTATTCTCTGTGTGTGTACTTGTGTATGAGTCTGTGTGTATATATATATATATATATATATGCAAATTAATGTGTTTTTCTTTACTTTGCATTCTCATGTATGAGTCTGTGGGTGTATATGTATAACAGGGGTTTCTGCATTGGGTGTGTATATTTTGCAAAAAGAAATAATAACTTGAATAATACCATAAATAAAAGTCATTTATGATTATTCCATAGATTTAAAAAAGAAAAAGAAAACAAACCATTATAGGTAACAGCACAATTATTCATGATCAAGAGATATTTGATGATTAAATTCCAGTGTGGTATAAAATTACTTAATGTGCACTATTAAAATAAAATGTAAACCAGACACTGTAAGTAGTTTGAAATGTAATCGGCATGAAATTATTTTTGTCTAATAAATGTAACAAGATGACCTAATGAATCTCAAAAATTTTAAGTAAATGAAACAAAACAATGGTAGATCAAACCTTATTTATATAACCTCATCATAAATTACAGTTTTCCAATGGACAAGGTTCATGAAAGATGCTCAAATGTTTATTCATTAAATAAATGAACATCACCTACAAATGTACAACTAATAGAGAACAGGTGAAGTAAAACAACGCACAATACCACAGTTTATCATAGATGTAGATCAATGGACATTTACCTCTGTTTCTATTTGTGGTCATGTCACTTCAGGGAATTGTACTGCAAAATCTATTAACATGGAACATATGCCCACTGACCCAGAAATACCCCTTCCTCCAGAAATGCTTGCACATGAACATGCATAAGAGTGTTTGCAGAGAGCAGAGCATACAGTAACCAAACAAAGCAAAAATAAGACTATCAGAAATAATAGACCTGACTAATGAGTTGTGTAGTCCTAGAATACTGAAGAAGAGATCCAGCGTACAAACGAATGAAACTTTAAGCACAATTTGAGTAACTACAGACAAAACAGTAGCTATATATTTTATGATTTATATGTTTTTAAACAGAAAGGTATTGTTTCAAAATGCATGTTCAATCAACATAACTATACAAATAAATAAGAAAGCGTTTATTCTAAACAATTGGCTCTATGCAGACATTAAGATCTGCCTTAAATTCTAACAATATCTACCATTTTGCCTTTGTAGGCATTATGTGAGCATTCTTTTAGAATGATATGGTGAATGGTACAAAACATAAGGTATAGCCTGTTTTATGTGTGCATATTCAACAGAACCCAAAATATCTCCTAATAAATCAGATATATTTTAGGTTGTGTTGCCATAATGTTAAATAAAAATTGACTGGAAATGTGAAAATTACACTGCCTAGAATAAACACAATAATTTTGTTTTTGTTCTTTTGTTTTTCTGTTTTATTGCTTTTTATTTTTTAATCTAACATAGTAGTTTTGTGGATTATTTGGTAATTCCATGTAATTCACCCTGGTCACACTCACTTCCCAGTCCTCCCAGGTATATTCCCCAATCCTTGTGACCTCGTTCCCCCCAAAACAAAGAAAAAAGAAAAAGAAAGACCAAATCCAATTTGTGTTGCTCATAACTCACTGGATCATGGTCAAACTCCCAGTGGCCAGCCGCTTAAGTAAACAGTCCTTCTTAAACCCCTACCTCTGCCAGAAGCCACTAACAAGAGTAGCAAACTTCAGCATCTCTGTCACAATTTTTAAGAGTCCTCCTCAATGTCTTCCTGTCTGGAATGTTTCTTTTTGGAGGTGAGGGGTAGAAGGAGAGGTTGTCACAAAAGCCTTCTATCTTTCTCAACTTAAGTGTGCAGTCATTAATACCGAATTAAAAAAAAATTATAAAGAAAGAAATAAAAAGGAAAGGACACTATTGCTCCAGGTTATGGTGGAGGAGAAAGTTTTTTACGGGTATGTTGGAGAATATACCCAAAAACAGACACATCTGGGTGAACTCAGAGTGGCCATGACCCTGAGCCCGGTGGGGAGAAAGCCTTGGAAGGAAAACCAAAGGCAACAGACAGAAGGCCAGAAGTACAAAAGGGATGAGTAATCAAAATGTCTGGATTATATAGGAAAGTGCCTTTGAGGAAAGGGCAGCCCAGTCCCTGGGCTGGAGAGTTCAGGGGAGAGGGTCAGGTAGAGCAGCCATACTCTGTAACTAACATATAGGGACTATTCTAAAGGTGCTGCGAGAACCTAGAAGCCATGTCTGTTTTTATATGTTAAACAGGTACCTCGGTTGCTTGCACTGGGTTCAAAACTTAACAGATACCATTATAAAAGTAGCTTCCTTGCCCTTTACAGTAAGAGGGAGCACAGGTCATGGACTTCCACGTGGTCTTTGGTATCAGCATGGCCACACACCTCAACATGTGGCAATACAGTCCATGGACATCAAAAGGGCCCTGGGTCACAGCATGGATCATTGACATGAACACGGCCTCTAGAAGCAGGAAAAACCAGGAACATCAACATGCCTTTCTGTGGCAACAAAGACCATGGACATCAACAATAATTTTAGTTTGAAATTTTGATTCAAAATTCGTTAAATATACATTGAGAAAGAAAACAAGTTGATAATTTATGATAACCACAAACTAAAAATTTTAGTTATAAAAAATAAAATAGCAACACTTTTTGAAAAAGTATGTTAGGTGCATCAATAGTATGAATTGTTTAGTTGTCAAATACCGACTTTTGTTTCAAATTTAAATTAAAATATGTTTCTCACAAATTTAAGTACATATTCTAGATGGTATTTATGTACAGTTCATATTGTTAAAGTATGACTTAATTTTTTTTTAAAAAGTTTTGTTTTTTTTTTCTTTTTCTTTTTTCTTTTTTTTCTTTTTATTTTTCTCATTAGTTACATTTGGTTGATTCTGTATCCCAGCTGTATCCCTCATTCCCTCCCCAGTCCCACCCTCCCTCCCTCATCTCCTCCCTGCCCCTTTCCAAGTCCACTGATAGGGGAGGACCTCCTCCCCCTTCATATGACTCCGTTTTGTCAGGTATTTTCAGGGCTGGCTGCAAAGTCCTCCTCTGTGGCCTAACAGTACTACTCCTCCCTTGGGAGGTGGGGAGGTCAAAGAGCCAGTCATTGAGTTCCTGTTAGAAATAGTCCTTGTTCCCCTTATTATGGGAAACAAATTGATTACTGAGCTATCACGGGTCACATCCGAGCAGAGGTTCTAGTTTTATCCTCTCATGGTCTTTGGTTGAGTGTCCATTCCAGAAAAGACCCTGTGCCCAGATATGTTTGGTCCTTGTGGAACTCCTATCCTTTCCACATCAAACTCCCCTTCTTTCATATGATTCCCTGCACTCTGCCGAGGGTTCGGGTACAAGTCTTAGTATCTACTTTGATACATTGCTAGGTAGAGTCTTTCAGATGCGTTCTGCAGTAGACTCCTGTCATACGTTCAATGCATAGCCCATTTTTCTTTCTAAATGAGGATTGATCATCATACCCCGTGTCCACTTTCTTGATTATCTTCTTTAGGTGTATAGATTTCATTATGTTTATCATATCTTTTAGGTCTATATAAGCAAGTATATTCCATGTTTGTCTTTCTCCTTCTGGGATACTTCACTCAGAATGATCTTTTCTAGATCCCACCATTTGCCTGCAAATTACATGATTTCCTCCTTTTTGATTGCTGAGTAGTATTCCATTGTGTAAAAATACCACAATTTCTGTATCCATTCCTCTGTTGATGGACATCTGGGTTGTTTCCAGGTTCTGGCTATTACAAATTAAGCTGCTTCAAACAAGGTTGAGCAAATGTCCTTATTGTGCACTTGAGCAAATTTTGGGTATATGCCTAGCAGTAGTATAGCTGGGTCTTGAGGAAGCACTATTCCTAGTTGTCTGAGAAAGCGCCAGATTGACTTCCAAAGTGGTTGTACCAGTTTACATTCCCACCAGCAATGGAGGAGGGTTCCCCTTTCTCCATAACCTCTCCAGCATGTGTTGTCACATGAGTTTTTCATCTTGGCCATTCTGATGGGTGTAAGGTGAAACCTCAGGGTCGTTTTCATTTGCATTTCCCTGATGGCTAATGATGTTGAGCATTTCTTTAAGTGTTTCTCTGCCATTCTATATTCCTCTACAGAGAATTCTCTGTTTAGCTCTGCTCCCCATTTTTTAATTGGGTTACTTGGTTTGTTGCTTTTCAGCTTCTTTAGTTCTTTGTATATACTGGGTATTAGCCCTCTGTCAGATAAAGGATTGGTGAAGATTCTTTCCCAATCTGCAGGCAGTCGTTTTGTTTTGATGACTGTGTCCTTTGCTTTACAGAAGCTTTTCAGTTTCATGAGGTCCCATTTATTGATTGTTGCTCTTAAAGCCTGTGCTGTTGGTGTTCTGTTCAGGAAGTTGTCTCCTGTGCTAATGAGTTCTAGGCTGTTCCCCACTTTATTCTAACCGATTTAGAGTATCTGGTTTTATGTTGAGGTCTTTGATTCACTTAGACTTTAGTTTTGTGCAGGATGATAAATATGGATCTATTTTCATTTTTCCATCCAATTAGACCAGCACCATCTGTTGAAGATGCTATCTTTTTTTCTATTGAATGGTTTTGGCTGCTTTGTCAAAAATCGAGTATTCATAGGTACATGGGTTTATTTCTGGGTCTTCTATTCAGTTCCATTGATCCTCCTTTCTATTTCTATGCCAATACCATGCGGTTTTTATTACTATTGCTCTGTAGTACAGCTTGAGATCAGGGATGGAGATACCTCCAGATGATCTGTTGTTGTACAGGGTTGTTTTGGAGATTCTGGGTTTTTTGTTTCTCCATATGAAGCTGAGAATCATTTTTTCAAGGTCTGTAAAGAATTGAGTTGGTATTTTGATGGGAATTGCGTTGAATCTGTAGATTGCTTTTGGCAGGATGGCCATTTTCACAATGTTAATCCTACCAATCCATGAGCACGGGAGATCTTTCCATCTTCTGAGATCTTCTTCAATTTCTTTCTTCAAAGACTTGAAGTTTTTCTCAAACAGGTCTTTCACTTACTTGGTTAGAGTCACCCCAAGGTACTTTATGTTATTAGTGGCTATTGTGAAGGGTGTTGTTTCCCTAATTTCTTTCTCAGCCTTTTTGTCTTTTAAGTACTGGAGGGCTTCTGATTTTTTTTGAGTTGAATTTGTATCCTGCCACTTTGCTGAAGGTGTTTATCAGCTGAAGGAGTTCTCTGTTTGAATTTTTGGGGTCACTTATGTATACTATCATATCATCTGCAAATAGTGACACTTTGACCTCTTCCTTTCCAATTTGCATCCTCTTGATCTCCTTTAGTTGTCTTATTGCTCTGGCTAGGACTTCAAGTACTATGTTGAAGAGATATGGAGAGAGTGGGCAGCCTTGTCTTGTCCCTGATTTCAGTGGGATTGATTTAAGTTTCTCTCCATTGAGTTTGATGTTGGATGTTGGCTTGCTGTATATTGCCTTTACTATGTTTAAGTATGTGCCTTGTATCCCTGATCTCTCCAAGACTTTAAACATGAATGGGTGTTGGACTTTGTCAAATGCTTTTTCGGCCTCTAAAGAGATGATCATGTGGTTTTTCTCCTTCAGTTTGTTTATGTGGTGGATTACATTGATAGATTTCCATATTTTGAACCACCCTTGCATGCCTGGGATGAAGCCTACTTGGTCATGGTGGATGATATCTTTGATGTGCCTTGGATTCGGTTTGCAAGTATTTTATTGAGTATTTTTGCATCAATATTCATAAGAGAGATAGGTCTGAAATTCTCTTTTTTTGTTGGGTCTTTGTGTGGTTTGGGTGTCAGGGTGACTGTCGCTTCATAGAATGAGTTTGGTAGTGTTCCTTCTGTTTCTATTTTGTGGAATAGTTTGAGGAGAATTGGTATTAGCACTTCTTTGAAGGTCTGGTAGAATTCTGCACTGAAACCATCGGGCCCCAGGCTTTTCTTGGAGAGGAGACTGTTAATGACTGCTTCAATTTCCTTGGGGGATATAGGGTTATTCAGTCTTTCTAGCTGATCTTGACTTAATGTTGGTAGATGGAATCTATCAAGAAAATTGTCCATTTCATTTAGATTTTCAAATTTTGTGGCATATAGGCTTTTGTAGTATGACCTAATGATTGTTTGGATTTCTTCAGTGTCTGTAGTTATGTCCCCCTTTTCATTTCTGATTTTGCTGATTTGGATAAATTCTTTCTGCTTTTTAGTTAGTTTGGCTAAGGGTTTGTCTATCTTGTTGATTTTCTCAAAGAACCAGCTTTTTGTTTCATTGATTCTTTGAATGGTTTTATTTGTTTCTAATTGATTGATTTCAGCCCTGAGTTTGATTATTTCCAGCCTTCTGCTCCTCTTGTGTGTATCTGCTTTTTTTTTTTTTTTTTTTTACTGTTTTCAGCTGGGCCATTAAGTTACTTGTATGTGATGTTACAAATTTCTTCTTGAAGGCACTTAGTGCTATAAATTTTCCTCTGAGCACTGCTTTCAATGTGTCCCATAAATTTGGGTATGCTGTGCCTTCATTTTCATTGAGTTCTAGGAAGTCTTTAATTTCTTTCCTTATTTCTTCCTTAACCCAGCTGTCATTGAGTAACAAGTTTTTCAGTTTCCATGTGCGTGTAGGTTTTTGGTTATTTCCATTGTTGTTGATGCCCAGCTTTAGTCCATGGTGGTCCGATAGAATACAAGGGATTATCTCAATCTTTTTATATCTGTTGAGGCTTGCTTTGTGACCAACTATATGGTCTATTTTGGAGAAGGTTCCATGAGGTGCTGAAAAGAAGGTTTACTCTTTTGAGTTTGGGTGGAAAGATCTGTAGACGTCTATTAGGTCCATTTGATTTAGGGACTCTGTAAGTGCTTTTATTTCCCTATTTGTTTTCTGTCTAGTTGATCTGTCCCTTGGTGAGAGTGGGGTGTTGATGTCACTCACTATTAGGGTATTGCAATCAATGTGTGGTTTAAGCTTTAATAATGTTTCATTTATGAATGTAGGTGCTCTTGTATTTGGGGCATAGATGTTTAGAATTGTGATGTCTTCTTGGTGAATTTTTCCTTTGATGAGAATGTAGTGCCCGTCTATGTCTTTTTTGATTAGCTTTGGTTGAAAATCTATTTTATTAGACATTAGGATAGCCACTCCTGCTTGTTTTATGGGTGCATTTGCTTGAAAAACTGTTTTCCAGCCTTTTACTCTGAGGTAATGTTTATCTTTGTTGTGTAGGTGTGTTTCTTGGATGCAGCAGAATGTTGGTTCGTGTTTCCGCACCCATTCTCTTAGTCTGTGTCGTTTTATTGGCGAGTTGAGTCCATTGATGTTGATAGATAATAATGACCATTGAATGTTATTTCCTATTATTGTGGAGTTGGCGATTTTACTGTGAATCATTGCTTGTTTGCTTTTGATTTTTGTTGGAAATTATCTTTAACCTATGTTTTCTTGGGTGTATTTGTTTTCATTGGATTGGAATTTTCCTTCTAGTATCTTCTGTAAGGCTGGGTTGCTGTTCAAATATTGCTTAAATTTAGTTTTGTCGTGGAATATTTTATTTTCTCCATCTATGTTGATTGAAAGCTTTGCTGGGTAAAGTAGTTTCAGTTGGCATCTGTGGTCCCTTAGGGCCTGCATTATATCTCCCCAGGCCCTTCTGGCTTTCATAGTTTCTGATGAGAAGTCCGGTGTGATTCTGATAGGTTTGCCTTTATATGTTACTTGGCCTTTTTCCCTTGCTGCTTTTAGTATCTTTTCTTTGTTCTGTAGATTAAGTGTTTTGACTATGATGTGGTGTGAGGAGTTTCTTCTCTGGTCTAGTCTATTTGGTGTTCTGTAGGCCTCTTGTATGTTTGTGGACATCTCTTTCTTTAGGTTGGGAAAATTTTCTTCTATGATTTTCTTGAAAATATTTTCTGGACCTCCTAGCCTGGACTCCTCTTCTTCTTCAATTTCTATTATTCTTAGACCTTGCCTTTTCATGGCATCCTTGATTTCTTGGATGGTTTGTGTTTGGGATTTTTCTGATTTTATTTTTGCTTCGAGAGAAGTATCAATTTCTGTGAGTGTATCTTCAGCACCCGAGATTCTCTCTTCCATCTCTTGTATTCTATTAGTGATGCTTACCTTTGTGATTCCTTTTCTTTTCTCTAAGTTCTTCAGTTCCAGGGTTTTCTCAGTTTGTGTTTTCTTTATTGATTCTAATTCTGTTTTCATGTCTTGCAACATTTCTTTTATCAGTTTGAGTGTGGATTCCTGTGTCTCCAAGATGGTCTCTATTTTTTTTGTTTTTTTCCTCTCTTAGTGCCTCTGCTTCTACCTTCAATTGTTTGGCTATATTTGCATGTGTTTCTTTAAGAGCTTCTTCGTTCACTTCGTTTTTCTTTGTTTCTATTTGGGAGGCCAAATCTTTAAGGGATTTTTTTGTATCCTCTTTAACTGTTTGAATCTCTATGACTATTTCTTTGAAAGATTTGTTGGTTTCCTTTTTATGTGCCTCAATTAACTGGACAATCATAGCTTTAAAATCATTTTCTCGTGTTTCTGCTGAGTTGGAGTGTCCAATAATTTTGGAGGTTGCCGGTGAAGCCATAATATCTTGATTTGCGTTGGTTGTGTTCTTTCGCGGACCTCTGGCCATTTGGTTATCCGTAGTGTTCACTGTCTGTTCCTGGATTCTGCAGGTCAGACTGGTTTTTCTCTGGTATCTGGAGAATTCTTCAGGAAAATGGGTGAGGTCTAGTGGTTTCAGTGTGTGCGTTGGTTATTCAGCTATACCTATAGAAGGAAAGTTCGCAGGCACAGATGGACAAATGCGGGGTAGTGTGTGTTTGAGTGTGTGCTTGTGGGTGTGTCCTAAGGGACAGGGTGTTGGTGAATGAAGAGGCCTTCAGTGTGTGAGAGGGGTGCCCTGCAGGCACTGAAGTTGTTGCAGGCACTAAGGGATTGCAGGCGCTAAGGGATAGCAAGCGCTGTTGAAGAATGCACGTGCGCATATTGATTTTACAAGTTTGCTGGTCTTTGGTGTCTATTCAGCTGGTTTTCTGCCACTGAGGGGTTGGATGGCCCATACAATCACTGGCTGGGCAGCCCTGTGTATTCTGTGCTGCCACTTGCAGACTTGGGGCCTGGGAAGGGTTGTACTGTGGATCTGAGTCTCTGTGGCTAGCACTGTATTGGGCGTATGCTCTGGTGCTCTGGCGGGGTGGAGTTTCGGTGGTGCGTGCACTCCTGCAGAGCCAGGTGGTGGTGGTAGTGGGGGGTGTGTTCCGCGGGTCAAGAGGTCGGCGAGAGGGCCCTAGGTGGCGTGTGTTCTCCTCTGGTGGCATTCAGAAGGTCGTTACTGCTCTCTGCTGCGGCTGTGGGGTCTGGAGCCCTGCCTCCCTGCCTCCCTGCCTCCCTGCCTCCCTGCCTCCCTGCCTC
>NW_026594418.1:3363068-3605853 GCF_907164565.1 Psammomys obesus
CTGCCTCCCTGCCTCCCTGCCTCCCTGCCTCCCTGCCTCCCTGCCTCTGCCCGTCTTGGGTCCCAGACACTGAGCTTTGTGGCTTTGAAATCCGGGAAGAATTGTATTGTGGATCTGAGTCTCTGTGGTTAGTGCTCAGTGGTTGGAGCTCTGTGATTGGGCCTGCGCTCCTCCTGTGAGGAGGTTTCTGGGGTTATTGAGCTCTGGCTGCTTGGGAGGTGAGCTCCATTGCACTTCTTGCTGCGGTCTAGCTTGGGATTGCGTCAGCGGGATGAAGGAGGGGATGCTCCTCGGGTCTGGAAGGCCCTGAGTGGGACGTGTGTCCAAGGAGGAGATGGGTGTTCAACGGGTGGTTACAGCAGCCCGCAGCTGTAAGGGGCCCGGAGCACTGTCTCTGCTGCCTTGATCTCCCGGATGTGAGCTTTGCGCTCAGCTGCCTGGTGCTGTGTGCGGGTTTCCCCTCGGGAGTCCTGGACAAGGGAAGCGCCCTATTTCCTTCCCGGAGAAGTCCGCACCCGATCTAAATCTACTAGCACTCCACATTTCTGTGGTGGCCCCTCTCCTTTAGAAAGCCAAAAGTCCAGGTTTCGATTGACTCTCCACTCACCAATTCCGGAGATTCATGTCTTCTGCCTCTCCAAAACAGTGCGCTCTGCTCGCCGCCATCTTGGAGTCTCCCGAGTTTTGTTTTTCTTAATATGATAGTCTTTTCTTCAGTGCCTGTTATATTTGTAGTATTTCATTAACTTCCATAGCCAAAAACTTGCTATTATTTTTCATACTTTTATCCATAGGGTCAGTATATGTTATTCGATAAAATAAAAACAATGAATATATTGCCTTTTCATAATAATTGTTCATATCACCTTGTCAAAAATGTATTTAAGCAATAAACATTCAGCCTCAATTTCATGTTAAGCAGAAAACTTTAAACTGTTGCTAAGACTTATTTTATTCTCTGGAACTTTTAGAATAAAATAATAGAATTAGAACTTAGCTAACTTTTTTAAAAAATTGAACCAACCAGAGTCTTATTAATATCAGCGATTCCTGAAAGCCAGAAGAAGAAAACAGGAAACAACCTAGGAACCGGCCACAGAGGGCCTCTGAAAGCCAGAAGAAGAAAACAGGAAACAAACTAGGAACCTGCCACAGAGGGCCTCTGAAAGCCTCTGCTCTGCAGACTGTCAAAGCAGATGCTGAGCCTGATGGCCAACTGTCAGGCAGAGTGAATGGAATTTTATGTAAGAAGTAGGAAATAGTAAGAGCTGGAGAGGACAGGAACTCCACAAGGAGAGCAACAGAGCAAGAAAATTTGAACACAGGGAACTTCCCAGAGACTCATACTCCAACCAAGGACTATTCATGGAGATAACCTAGAACTCCTGCACAGATGCAGCCCATGGCAGTTCAGTGTCCAAGTGGGTTACATAGTAATGGGAAGAGGGACTGCCTCTGACATAATCTGATTGGCCTGCTCTTTGATCACCTCCCCCTGAGGGGGGAGCAGCCTTAACAGGCCACAGAAGATGACAATGCAGCCACTTCTGAAGAGAACTGATAGACTAAGATCAGAAAGAAGGAGAGGAGGACCTCCCCTATTAGTGGACTTGAGGAAGGGCATGCATGCAGAAAGGGGAGGGAGGGTGGGATTGGGAGGGGAGGAGGGAAGGGCTTATGGGGGGATACAAAATGAATAAAGTGTAATTAATAAAAGTTAAATAAAAAATTTAAAAAAATATATATCAGTGATTCCTGTAAGCATGTGGACATAGGAGATTGAAATATTATAAGAGCCAGAGGATCAGGAAGTTTTAGGTGAGATTGTATTTTCTACTAGCATCAGAACCTACAGTCATAAGCTCTTCTCATTTGCCTGAATGTAATGAATTGAACAAGTATGACACCAAAGAACATTCGAAAGTGGGTAGGAAAAGATGGATCTTCTCAAGAAACATTATACCTAATGGTTGTCCAATGCTAAACAGCCTTGAAATCATACCAACAAGTGAATTTAAACAGACTGGATAAGACACATGTGAGTGCTAACAACTTATAATAAAGGAGGACGTGAATTTGAGGGAGAGAGGGATACATGGGAATGTTTATAGTAAGGAAGGGAGGGTAGAAATTGAAATCTCAAAAATAAACAGGTTATTATTTCACTCAGTCACCTAAGGTAGCTTCTCAGACAAAACATTTTCTACCTCTTCTGGAATGGAATAATTTACCTTTCACAAGACTTCTCTTCTTGTTAATACACTACTAAAATTCTCCATCCTGTGTTGGGACTAGAAAGTCTTGCTTGCTAGTCCTATGTCAACTTGACACACAAACTAAAGTGATACAAAAACGTTATCTCAATTGAGAAAATGCCTCTCGCTGTAAGGCGTTTTCTTAATTATTGATTCCTGTGGGGAGGGTCCAGCCCATTGTGGGAGGTTCCATCCTTGGGCTGATGGTCCTGGATTCTATTTAAAAAACAAAACAAAACAAAGCAAAACAACTCACAAACAACAACAATAACAACAACAAGCTGAGCATGTCAGAGGAAACAAGCCAGTAATCACTATCTTTGTATGGCCTCTATGTGGGATCCTGCCTCCAGGTTCTTGCCCTATTTGGTTTCCTGTCCTGAATTCCTTTGATGATAAACAGCAAATGAACACTTTCCTCCCCAACTTACTTTCGGATGTTTCATCACAACAATAAAAATCTCAGCTAAGATAAAAGCTATAGAGAAAATAACTCATGTTTGAGATTGTGTACCTGATATTGATACATTGGATACATGAATAAAACCATATCTCATTTTAAATGTACTCATTGTACATATTTCCATATTGATGAGAATGGGAGTCAATTATTCATTAGAATATGATACTGTACCTAAGTATCCAAAGAGTACTAACATGATTAAGAAGAGCAAAATAAAATTTATGTAGATATACAAGCAGCTAGCTATGTATTTTACAAATATTTTTTGAGTCATGGATCTGGGTCAAAATAATAGAACAAGAGCCATAGAGGACTAATATCAATATTTTAATCAAAAACAGAGATACATCCATATGTTCAACATGATCTTAAATGTTTTAAATGTTTTCTAGATTGAGAACATTAAAGTTGAATATATAAGATTGCATAGTTACTGTGGAAGTATTTGTTTGGCTTTATTAAGTAGTAGGTGTCCATTTTATATCAATTGACACTTAAGAGAGGCTTGAAGCTTATTATGAGTGATGCTTTGTCATCAGTTTATAATTTCAGGACGCTAATATAATTAGATTTTTAACACATAAAATTTATAGGAATATTTATGCACTTAATCGAAAATTTAAAACCTAGGGATAACAAGCTAATAATTGTAACAACTAATAGAGTATCTAAATAAATGTCACTATTTTTATTAATTGATATTTAATTTGCTGTTGCTTGCCTTGGTAAATGTTAATTAAATGCCAGAAAATTCCTCATAATTTGAACATATTAATAATTTTATAATTAAGCCTTTATTGCTGCCATAATTATGAGTTAATTACAGAGCTCCTAGATTTACGGTACACTTCATAGAGAACCCAGTGATATCTACTTTTCTCCACAGGTCAATAAAGTTGATTGCCTGGTAATGGTTAACAGAACACCAAAATCTGTGTGTGAATAAATACACATTTTCAAACAAAACAGTAAACACATCAAATTAGGAAAATGAAATAATGGAATGCTGCCGTCATTCCTGCGTTAACCTGTTTCCCTTAGGACTTACCTGGTTATTTAGAAGTAAACAAAATTATTTTTCTCCAGATTTATCTAAGATCGTATTGGAGAATGTTTTCCATTTTTTAGGGAAATGTCACAGGATACTTGAGGATTATCTTTATAATAACCTTACAAACTATAATTATCGCCATTTTACCACTGAAGAAAGTAGTTTAGAAACTAACCTTTGTGCCTCTAGTTTTAACTTTTTCTATACACACTGAATCTTATTTCATTTCCTCTATTTACACCCCATGTCCTTGGAGCTATCAGTTTCAGTATCCAAGTAAAGCAGCATTACCTGTTCTCTTTATTTTCTGACTGCTAACTAACCATGATGAGGTAATTTGAATGAGAAATTTACCCCACAGGCTCAGGTATTTCAATGCATGGTCCTCAGCTGATGCTCAGTTTTGGGAGCGTATAGGAAGTGTGCCTTGCTACCAGTATGTTACAGAGTGACATTTCAAACCCCACTGTTCTCTTTTCTCTCTGCTTTGTGCTTGCATTCAAGTTGTAAGCTCTCAGCTTCCCTCTTCTCCTCCAGTGCCTGCTGCTTACTGCCAAAACACCCCTGTTATATTGGACATCTATCCCCTTGGAGACGTAAGCCAAAATAAAATGCTTCAACAGCTGTCTTTGTCTCTCTGTTTCATAATCGGAACAGAAATGGTATCTAAGGAAGAGTATATGATGAAAATGTGAATATGGTAACTGGCTCTTCCAAACCCCATATTTACAACTTAACTTTCACCTACGTGGTGCAGTTGCGGCTGAAGAACCCAGACATCCGTCAGTGTACACATAGCCAGCTAACTGTCACAGAACATTCAGTGTTGCACAAAGGTATAGCAAAATTTATTCACACCACTTCCATAACATGTATTCTTGGTGACTGGAAGAAAGAGTAATAACTCTGAAGCTCTGCTTTCCAGATCTGATTGGTAAACAGGGCTTTCTCTTGAAGAAAGCCTTCTGCAATAAGCTCCCTGTACCTGCCTTTTACTCTATTTTCAAAAACATTTGAAGTACATTTTCCCTTTAGAAAGCTTGATTTTTATTATTTTTAAAGAAAATATATGTTTCAGGTCAGTCACATTTGTATTTAATATTCATCTTTCACTTAGTCTTCACTCCCATTTGTTTGGTTCAGGTTCTGTAGACATATGGTGCGTTTTGTTGCTCTCTGCTAATGTCTTCTGCTTCGCTTTCTGCCAAGATGCTTTTATGATGGAAAATTGCATTCAATTTTAAAACAGTAGGAACACAAGCACGTGATGCATGCACACACAATTACACTAGGGTGATAGAAAATTAATATTGTTTTCCAATTCATACAATTGTTACACAAGCCACATAATTGTTGTGTTTTGGAATACAATCAAACAATGGTCATGTTTTTATACTATTTTGTGTCTTTCCATCTATTTACTTTGTTTTATAGTCTATTTGTTTATTTTAGGTAAGCATAGCTATTGTATATTGGTACATATACACACAAACATATACATACATATATGTGTGTGAGTGTGTGCATATAAACCATGTGTGTGTCCTATATAAACCAGAGAAAGAATATTTGAAAAGTACACTTGAAATACCATAATAACAACTACTTATTTTTTCTGATAGGACTAATAGGACCTTTGTTTTTTGTTTGTTTTTACATATATAGGAATTGAAAACTGGCATTATGCATTAGGATCCAATAAAAAGGAAACACAAGGACAGAGACACACATAGAATAGTTCTTTAAAAACAAAAACCTTTAATGAAAACAGCATAGCTAATAAAGACTGGCCAGAGATTATTGGGAGCAAAGGAAGCTCTCAGGGAAGCATGAGGAATGAGTATTAGCAATGCTTAGGGCATGGCTCACATGGAACCCAAGTGGGTGATCTCATTGCATCACATCAAGTATCTCTATGAAAAATAAATAAAATGGTTGAATTTACATTCTTGGGAGAAGAAATACGCTTTCTTCTGTTTGGATCAAAAGATATTACAAAACAATCAAACATTTTACAAACTCGAAGGGCTTATTTAAACTTTCAATATTTATATGTAAACTTTCAAAATGAATATATTATATCCGTTACTGAAATTAAGTCATATAAATATTTTCTTTACACTATTTATGTAGTTTATAATTTAAAAAGATATAATAATCAAGCATTAAATCAATTATACAAAACCAATAAAACACACACACACACACACACACACAAGTCTCATGTTTAATGCCTTGGTTTATTTTTTGAGATGAGTAAATCTTTCCCAAAGTAGTTGCACAAGTTTACATTCCCACCACAAATGGAGGAGGGATCCCATTTCTCCACATCCTCTCCAGTATGTGTTGTCACTTGAGATTTTGATCTTAGCCATTTTCATGGGTGTCAGATGGAATCTCAGAGTCATTTGGATTTGAATTTTCATGATGACTAAGGAGTTTTGTCATTTCTTTAAGTGTTTCTCCACCATTCTATATTCCTCTGTTAAAAATTCTCTGCTTAGCTCTGTACCCCATTATTAATTGGATTATTTGGTTTGTTAGTGTTTAATTTCTCAAGTTCTTTTTACATTCTGCTTATTAGCCCTCTCTCAGATTTAAGGTTAGTGAAGATCTTTTTCCAGTCTGCAGCCTGTCATTTTCTTCTGACGACAGTGTCCTTTGCTTTATAGAAGATTTTCATTTTCGTGGGGTCCCATTTATTGATTGTTGCTCTTAGAGCCTGTGCTGTTGGTGTAGTGTTCAAGAAGTTGTCTCCTGTGCCAATGAGTTTCAGGCTTTTCCACACTTTTTCTTCTAACAGATTTAGTGTGTCTGGTTTCATGTTGAGGTGTTTGATCCACTTAAATTTTACTTTCCTGCAGATTGATAAGCATGGATCTATTTGCATTTTTCTACATAGACATCCTGTTAGACTAGCACCATTTGCTGAAGATGCTGTATTTTTTTTTCCATTGAACGGTTTTGGCTTTTTATTAAAATCAGGTGTCCATAGGTATGTGGGTTTATTTCTAGGTCTTTTTGTTTTTTATTCTTTTTAAATTGTTTTATTAATTTCAATTTATTCCCTTTATATTCCACATGTAGCCCTCTCTCTCCTCCCCTCCTGACCCTACCCTCCCTCCCTCTTCTCCTTCTTTGCCCCTCCCCAAGTCCACTGATAGGGGCTGCCCTCTTCTCTTTTCATCTGACCTATCAGGTCTCATCAGGACTTGCTGCATTGTTGTCCCCTGTTGTCTGGAAAGGCTGTTCCCCCTCCCTGCTCCCAAGGGGAGATGATCAAAGAACCAGCAACTGAGCTCATATCAAAGACAGGCCCTATTTCCCTTATTAGGGAACACACTGATACTGAGCTGTCATGGGCTATGTATGGAGTTCTAGGTTATCTCCATGTGTGGTCCTTGTTTGGAGTATGAGTCTCAGAAGACACCTGTGCTCAGATTTTTTGTTTCTGTTGCTCTTCCTATGGAGCTCTTTTCCTGTCTTTCTATCTTCCCCCTCTTTCATAAAATTCCCTGCACTCTGCCCAAAGTTTGGCTGTGAGTCTGAGCCTCTACTTTCATACCTCAATCAGTAGAGTCTTTCAGAGACCCTCTGTGGTAGGCTCCTGTCCTTGTTCCTTGTTTTTTTCCTCTTCAGATGTCCATCTCACTTGCCTTTCTGAATAAGGATTGATCATCATACCCAGGGTACTCTTTCTTGCTCAGCTTCTTTAGGTGTACAGATTTTATTATGTTTCTCCTATTTTATATGTCTAATATCCACTCATAAGAGAGTATATATCATGTATGTGCTTCTGGATGTCTACATGAAGAAAAAATGTAAAAAGATTCATTTTTTATTACCCTGCACAAAGCTAAAGCCCAAGTGGATCAAAGACCTCAACATAAAACCAGAAACACTAGGTCTGTTAGACGAAAACGTGGGAAAGAACCCTTACTTCATTGGCGCAGGAGACAACTTCCTGAAAAATACACCAAAAACACAGGCTCTAAGATAAACAATCAACAACAATAAATGAGTCCTCTTGAAACTGAAAGCTCTGTAAAGCAAAGGACACTCATTAGAACAAAATGACTACCTACAGAATCGGAAAGGATCTTCACCAACAGTATATCTGACAAAGGGCTAAATATACAGAATATATAAAGAACTCAAGAATTTAAAAAGCAATAAATCAAGTAATCCAATTTAAAAATGGGGTACAGTGCTAAACAAAGAATTCTCAATAAAGGAGTATTGAAGGGCAGGGAAACAATTAAAGAAATGCTCGAGAGTGACAAAATGGAGGACATTACATCTGAGGAGTAGGACATTTTCCATACAGCGACCAAGAGACTGAACTCTGGGCCCTAAAACAACAGCAATCATGTTTCCCAGGTGAGAGGAAACCCCCACGGTGAGGGAATTAGTTGGGTCTGCTTTCAGGTCACCCAGCCAGAACCCGGAAGAAATCCCAGCAACATACCTGTGTGTCCTGATCACCTTCTCAAGCTGAATGGTGGGCACAAAAACCCCAGAGGCTGGGAGTCCCAGTCACAAGAAAAACCCGCAGGGAAAGAAGGAAATGGGACTGACTTCAGGTCTCCCAGTCTTTCCCAGGAAAAGATCTTGCAGAATGGTGGGCGTGCGCCCCAGCACTGAACTGAGCTCCAGCCATGAGCACAGAGACTTTCTGCATGCCCAACTCTCTATCACAGACAGAACTGTGAGCTCCAGGGCACCAAAGACTGGGTGTCCCTGTCGGGAGAAGTCCCCACAGGGAAGGAAGCAAAGAGAGACAGACTTAGGTTACCCAGTCTATCCAGGGAAAAGGTCTTAGAGACCAGCAGCCCGCACTGCCAGCCCAGAGACCTGCTATGCACCAACTAGCCTCCTGCTGCTTCCATGAGAGATGTGCTCACCTCCCACTGATTACCACTTGAGTATTGGGACACAGAGCTCTAATCTCAGAACTACAGAAGCCTGGGATCAATGAGGTCAACCTCCAGATACTGCTCTAAGGGGCATCCAGTTATCCCTAACAAAACTGACCAACCCAAGGGACACCCAGATTACAGCAGCAACAAAATAAAATTTACAGCAAGAAACCCAGAAGCAGGGCAGCTGTCTCCAGGACTTCTCCTGGTGAGAGGGGAGCCCTCTAGACCAACAAGAACCACAGTTACCACTCAGGTTTGTATGCCTGAGGTGAGCTGTGGCAATTCCTGAAAAACACTGGCCATACAGTGACCATACCCAAAAAGCTGAGGAGGCTTCCTTCAGGGAAAACCATCTTCCTGCCAAGGGCATTCTCTCACCACAGGATTCCAGGAAGCACCAGAAACTAACACCCAACACCTAAGATATCCCAATGGGTAGAGGCCAGTGTAAAAGCTCAACCAACAAATGACATAGCAATATAGCATCTCCAGAACTCAGTTACCCAGGGGCAAGTAGCCCTGGACACCCCAGCATAATTAACATTCAAGAAGATGACCTAACATCTATGCTTATGAGGAGGATAATAGAGGAAACAAAAAAAAATGTGTAAATAACTAGAGGAAGATAAAGTCAAACAGATTATGGCCATCCATAAAAAAAATGGATGGTTTTACAGGAAGTTGCAGCCAAATAGTTTGTGGCCTTCAGAGACGTAATACTTAAATCACTGAAAGAAATAGAGGATTGTTCAAATAAATAGCTGAAGGAATTGAAGGAAAATACAGTCAGACAAGTGAAGGAAATCAACAAAATGCCTCAAGATCTGAAGTTAGAATTGGAAAAATTCAAGAAAACACAAATGGAGGAAATTATGGAGAGAAAGAACTTAGGGAAGAGTAGGGTGTTGAAGTCTCCCACTATTAATGTGTGGGGATCTATGTGTGGCTTACGTTATATCAATGTTTCTTTTATAAATGTGGGTACCCTCATATTTGGGGCATAGATGTTCAGGATTGTGATGTCTTCCTGGTGGAATTTTCCCTGGATGGGTCTGAAGTGTCATTCCCCATCTCTTTTTATTAATTTTGGTTGAAAGTCTATTTTTATCAGATATTAGAATGGCTACTCCTGCTTGTTTCTTGGGTCCATTTGCTTGGAAAGTCGTCTTCCAACCTTTTACCCTCAGGTAATGTCTATCTTTGTGCCTTAGGTGTGTTTCTTGTATGCAACAGATTGCTGGGTTTTGTTTACGTATCCATTCTGTTAATCTGTGTCTTTTTACTGGAGAGTTGAGTCCATTGATTTTGAGAGAGATTAATAACCAGTGGCTGTTAGATCCTTTGATTTTGATGTTGGCTGTGTTCATAAGGTTTGTGCTTGGTTGCTTTTTGTTTTACTGTAGTAAGGTTAATTATTTCCTGTGTTTTCTTGACAGAGGCTAATTTTCTTGGGTTGTATTTTCCCTTCCAGTGTCTTCTGTAATGCTGGATTTGTGTGTAGGTATTGTTGAAATTTGTTTTTGTCATTGAATATCTTGTTTTCTCCGTCTATGAGGACTGAGAGTTTTGCTCGCCATAGTAGCCTGGGCTGGACATCTGTGCTTTCTTAGGGTCTGCATGATATCTGTCCAGGCCCTTCTGGCTTTCATAGTCTCTGTTGAAAATTCAGGTGTGATTCTAACGGGTTTGTCATTATATGCTACTTGGCCTTTTTCCCTTGCAGCTTTAGTATTTTTTTTCTTTGTTCTGTATACTTCCTGTTTTGATTATTATGTGGCAGGAGGATTTTCTTTTCTGGTCTAATTTATTGGATGTTCTGTAGGTCTTGTGTATTCTTATTGACCTCTCTTTTAAGTTCGGGAAATTTTCTTCAATGATTTTGTTGAAAATAGTTTCTGGGCCTTGGAGTAGGGAATCTTCTTTTTCCTCTATTCTTAAGTTTTGTCTTTTTATTTTGTCTTTAATTTCTTGGACGGTCTGTGTCAGGAATTTTTTACATTTAACATTTTCTTTGATGGATACATCTATTTCTTTCGTTGTATCTTCCACACCTGAGATTCTTTCTTCCATCTCTTGTAGTCTATTGGTTATGCTTACCTCTGTAGTTTCTGTTTTCTTCCCTAAGTTCTTTCTCTCCACAATTTCCTCCATTTGTGTTTTTTCTTTTTTCTTTTTCCTATTCTATATTCAGGTCTTGAGCTGTTTTGTTGATTTCCTTCACCTGTCTGACTGTATTTTCCTGTTTTTCCTTCAGTTCCTTCAGCTGTTTGTTTGAACAATCCTCTGTTTCTTTTATTTCTTTCAGTGATTTAAGTATTTCCTCTCTAAAGCCCACAAACTGTTTGGATAAAACTTCCTGTATTTTTTCACGGATGGCCACAATCTCTTTTTCATATTCTTCTATTAGTTTACAAATGGCCACAATCTGATTTTATCTTTCTCTATGTCTTTTTTTTTTCTTTTTAGTTAAATTTGGTTAACTCTGTGTCCCAGCTGTATCCCGCTCCCTCATTCCCTCCCCAACCCCACACTCCCTCCCTGGTCTCCTCCCTGCCCCTTTCCAAGTCCCCTGATAGGGGAGGACCTCCTCCCCTTTCATTTGACCCTGTTTTATCAGGTATCTTCAGGGCTGGCTGCAAAGTCCTCCTTTGTGGCCTAACAGACTGCTCCTCCCCTGGGGGGGGGGTGTCAAACAGCCTGCCCTTGAGATCCTGTTAGAAATAGTCCGTGTTCCCCTTACTTTGGAAAACTACTTGGTTACTGAGCTACCACAGGCCACATCCGAGCAGAAGTTCTAGGTTATATCCATAGATGGTCCTTGGTTGAGTGTCAGTCTCAGAAAAGACTCTGTGCCCAGATATATTTGGTCCTTGTAGAGCTCCTATCCTTTCCATATCATACTAACTTCCTTTCTTTCATATGATTCCCTGCACTCTGCCGAGGGTTTGGTTATGAGTCTTAGTGTCTGCTTTGAAACACTGCTAGGTAGAGTCTTTCAGATGCCTTTTGTGGTAGACTCCTGTCATAAGTTCAATGCACATCCCATTTGTCTTTCTAAATGAGGATTAATCACTTTTGCCTGTGTCCACTTTCTTGATTATCTTCTTTAGGTGTGTAGATTTCATTATGTTTATCATGTCTTGTAGGTCTATATAAGCGAGTATATACCAAGTTTGTCTTTCTCCTTCTGGGATACTTCACTCAGAATGATCTTTTCTAGATCCCACCACTTGCCTGCAAATTTCATGATTTCCTCCTTTTTGATTGCTGAGTAGTATTCCATTGTGTAAAAATACCACAATTTCTGTATCCATTCCTCCGTTGATGGACATCTGGGTTGTTTCCAAGTTCTGGCTATTACAAATAAAGCTGTTACTAACATGGTTGAACAAATGTCCTTGTTGTGTACTTGAGCAAATTTTGGGGATATACCTAGGAGTGGTATAGCTGGGTCTTGAGGTAGCACTACTCCTAGTTGTCTGAGAAAGCGCCAGATTGACTTCCAGAGTGGTTGAACCAGTTTACATTCCCACCAGCAATGGAGGAGGGTTCCCTTTTCTCCACAACCTCTCCAGCATGTGCTATCCCTTGAGTTTTTCATCTTGGCCATTCTGATGGGTGTAAGGTAAAATCTCAGGGTCGTTTTGATTTGCATTTCCCTAATGGCTAATGAGGTTGAGCATTTCTTTAAGTGTTTCTCTGCCATTCGATGTTCCTCTTTCGAGAATTCTCTGTTTAGCTCTTTTCCCCATTTTTTAAGTGGATTACTTGGTTTGTTGCTTTTCTGCTTCTTTAGTTCTTTATATATACTTGATATTAGCCCTCTGTCAGATAAAGGGTTGGTGAAGATTCTTTCCCAATCTGTAGGCTGTCTATTTGTTTTGATGACAGTATCTTTTGCTTTACAGAAGCTTTTCAGTTTCATGAGGTCCCATTTATTGATTGTTGCTCTTAGAGCCTGTGCTGTTGGTGTTCTGTTCAGGAAGTTGTCTCCTGTGCCAATGAGTTCTAGGCTGTTTCCCACTTTTTTTTCCAGCTGATTTAGAGTATCTGGTTTTATGTTGAGGTCCTTGATCCACTTGGACTTTAGTTTTGTGCAGGGTGATAAATATGGATCTATTTTCATTTTTCTGCATGTAGACATCCAGTTGGACCAGCACCATTTGTTGAAGATGCTGTCTTTTTTCCATTGAATGGATTTGGCTTCTTTGTCAAATATTGAGTATTCATAGGTGTGTGGGTTTATTTCTGGGTCTTCTATGCGATTCCATTGATCCTCCTTTCTGTTTCTATGCCAATACCATGCAGTTTTTATTACTGTTGCCCTGTAGTACAGCTTGAGATCAGGAATGGAGATACCTCCAGATGATCTGTTGTTGTACAGGATCGTTTTGGAGATTCTGGGTTTTTTGTTTCTCCATATGAAGTTGAGAATCTTTTTTTCAAGGTCTGTAAAGAATTGAGTTGGTATTTTGATGGGAATTGCATTGAATCTGTAGATTGCTTTTGGCAGGATGGCCATTTTCACAATGTTAATCCTACCAATCCATGAGCACGGGAGATCTTTCCATCTTCTGAGATCTTCTTCAATTTCTTTCTTCAAAGACTTGAAGTTTTTCTCAAACAGGTCTTTCACTTGCTTGGTTAGAGTCACCCCAAGGTACTTTATGTTATTAGTGGCTATTGTGAAGGGTGTTGTTTCCCTAATTTCTTTCTCAGCCTTTTTGTCTTTGGTATACAAGAGGGCTTCTGATTTTTTTTAGTTGATTTTGTATCCTGCCAATTTGCTGAAGGTGTTTATCAGCTGAAGAAGTTCTCTGGTTGAATCTTTGGGGTCGCTCATTTATACTATTATATCATTTGCAAATAGTGACACTTTGACCTCTTCCTTTCCGATTTGTATCCCCTTGATCTCCTTTAGTTGTCTTATTGCTCTGGCTAGGACTTCAAGTACAATGTTAAAGAGATATGGAGAGAGTGGGCAGCCTTGTCTTGTCCCTGATTTCAGTGGGATTGATTTAAGTTTCTCTCCATTGAGTTTGATGTTGGCTATAGGCTTGCCTTATATTGCCTTTACTATCTTTAGGTATGTGCCTTGTATCCCTGATCTCTCCAAGACTTTAAACATAAATGGGTGTTGGACTTTGTCAAATGCTTTTTCAGCATCTAAGGAGATGATCATGTGGTTTTTCTCCTTCATTTTGTTTATGTGGTGGATTACATTGATGGATTTCTGTATGTTGAACCACCCTTGCATTCCTGGGATGAAGCCTACTTGGTCATGGTGGATGATATCTTTGATGTGTTCTTGGATTCAGTTTGCAAGTATTTTATTGAGTATTTTTGCATCAATGTTCATAAGAGAGATAGGTCTGAAGTTCTCTTTTTTTGTTGGATCTTTGTGAGGTTTAGGTATCAAAGTGACTGTGGCTTCATAGAATGAGTTTGGTAGTGTTCCTTCTGTTTCTATTTTATGGAATAGTTTGAGGAGAATTGGTGTTAATACTTCTTTGAAGGTCTTGTAGAATTCTGCGCTGAAGCCATCTAGTCGAGGGCTTTTTTTGGAGGGGAGACTGTTAATGACTGCTTCAATTTCCTTGGGAGATATAGGACTATTCAGTCTTTCTACCTGATCTTGACTTAATTTTGGTAGATGGAATCTGTCAAGAAAGTTATCCATTTCATTTAGATTTTCAAATTTTGTGGCATATAGGCTTTTGTAGTATGACCTAATAATCGTTTGGATTTCCTCAGTGTCTGTAGTTATGTCCCCATTTTCCTTTCTGATTTTGCTGATTTGTATGGTTTCTCTCTGCTTTTTAGTTAGTTTGGCTACGGGTTTGTCTATCTTGTTGATTTTCTCAAAGAACCAGCTTTTTGTTTCATTGATTCTTTGGATAGTTTTATTTGTTTCTAATTGATTGATTTCAGCCCTGAGTTTGATTATTTCCAGCCGTCTGCTCCTCTTGGGTGTATCTGCTTCTTTTTTTTCTAGGTTTTTCAGTTGGGCCATTAAGTTGTTTGTATGTAATGTTACGGATTTCTTCTCGTAGGCACTTAGTGCTATAAATTTTCCTCTGAGCACTGCTTTCAATGTGTCCCATAAATTTGGGTATGTTGTGCCTTCATTTTCATTGAATTCTAGAAAGTCTTTAATTTCTTTCTTTATTTCTTCCTTGACCCAGCTGTCATTGAGTAGTAAGTTGTTCAGTTTCCATGTGCGTGTCGGCTTTTTGTTGTTTCTGTTGTTGTTGATGTCCAGCTTTAGTCCATGGTGATCAGATAGTATACAAGGGATTATTTCAATCCTTTTGTATCTGTTGAGGCTTGCTTTGTGACCAACTATATGGTCTATTTTGGAGAAGGTTCCATGTGGTGCTGAAAAGAAGGTGTACTCTTTTGAGTTTGGGTGAAAAGATCTGTAGACATCCATTAGGTCCATTTGATTTAGGGATTCTGTGAGTGCTTTTATTTCCCTATTTGGTGTCTGTCTGGTTGATCTGTCCCTTGATGAGAGTGGGGTGTTGAAGTCTCCCACTATTAAGGTATTAGGATCAATGTATGATTTAAGCTTTAATATTGTTTCATTTACGAATGTAGGTGCTCTTGTATTTGGGGCATAGATATTCAAAATTGTGATGTCCTCTTGGTGGATTTTTCCTTTGATGAGAATATAGTGGCCCTCTTTATCTTTTTTGATTAACTTGGGTTGAAAGTCTATTTTATTAGATATTAGGATGGCTACTCCAGCTTGTTTTCTGGAACCATTTGCTTGAAAAACATTTTTCCAGCCCTTTACTCTGAGGTAGTGTTTATCTTTGTTGCATAGGTGTGTTTCTTGGATGCAACAGAATGTTGGGTCCTGTTTCCGTAACCATTCTGTTAGCCTGTGTCTTTTTATTGGTGAGTTGAGTCCATTAATATTGATAGATAATATTGACCAATGCATGTTAGTTCCTTTTGTAATGGAGTCGATGATCTTACCTTGTTTCATTGCTTGTTTTCTTTTCCTTTTTGTTGGGATATTATCTGTATGCCCTGTTTTCTTGGGTGAATTCGTTTTCGTTGGATTGGAGTTTTCCTTCTAGTATCTTCTGTAGGGTTGGTTTGCTGTATAGATATTGCGTAAATTTAGTTTTGTCATGGAATATTTTGTTTTCTCCATCTATGTTGATTGAAAGCTTTGCAGGGTATAGTAGTCTCGGTTGACATTTGTGATCTCTTAGAGTCTCCATGATGCTTGCCCAGGCCCTTCTGGCTTTCATAGTTTCTGATGAGAAGTCTGGTGTGATTCTGATAGGTCTACCTTCATATGTTACTTGGCCTTTTTCCCTTGCTGCTTTTAATATCTTTTCTTTGTTCTGTAGATTTAGTGTTTTGACTATGATGTGACGTGATGTGTTTCTTTTCTGGTCTAGTCTATTTGGTGTTCTGTAGGCCTCTTGTATATTTATGGACATCTCTTTCTTTAAGTTGGGAAAATTTTCTTTTATGATTTTTTTGAAAATATTTTCTGGACCTTGGAGCCTGGAGTCTTCTTTTTCATCAATTCCTATTATTCTTAGATTTTGTCTTTTCATAGCATCCTTGATTTCTTGGATATTTTGTGATTGGAATTTTTCTGATTTTACTTTTTCTTTGAGAGAAGTATCAATTTCTGCAAGTGTGTCTTCAGCTCCAGAGATTCTCTCTTCCATCTCTTGTATTCTGTTGGTGATGCTTACTTTTGTGGTTCCTGATCTTTTCTCCAAGTTCTCCAGCTCAAGAGTTTTCTCATTTTGTGTTTTCTTTATTGATTCTAATTCTGTTTTCATGCCTTGCACCATTTCTTTTATGTGTTTGAATTTGGATTCCTGTCTCTCTACGATGGACTCTATTTCTTTGTTCATTTCCTTTTTGTATGCCACTAATTTTTTCTCTACTTGTGCCTCTATTTGTTTGGCTGTGTTTGCCTGTGTTTCTTTAAGGGTTTTGTCTATTTCTTCTTTCTTTACCTCCAATTGACTGGCCAACTCTTTGAAAGATTTGTTCATTTCCTCCTTATGAGCCTCAAATAATTGAGCAAGCATGGCTTTAAGGTCATTTTCCTGTGCTTCTGATGAATTGGAGTATCCATCGATTTTGGGGTTTGCTGGTCAAGTCATGATGTCCTGATTTATGTTGGAAGTGTTCTTTCGCCTACCCCTGGCCATTGGCTTATCTGAGACTTTCCCTGTTTGTTTTTGGATTCTGCCGATCAGACTGGTACTGTCTCTCTCTCGAGTCTGGAGAATTCTTCAGGAAGTTGAGAGAGGTCCCGTGTCCTTAGCGTATGCTGAGGACTAGCTGTACCTGTGGGAGGAAAGTACGCAGGCACAAACAGAGGCAAATGCAAGCGTGCGTGCGTGCGTGCGTGCGTGCGTGTGTATATGTGTGTGTGTGTGTGTAAGTGGGTGTGGGCGTGTGTCTCGAGGGACAGAGTGATGGCTAATGTTGAACCCTTGAGTGTGTGGGAGGGGCTCTGCAATGTATATGTCGCAGGCGCTAGTGATGATCGAAGCACAATTTCTGGCATTAACTGCCTTAACTCCTCAATTAGACCCACAGAGCAGGAACTTCAATGTTCCAAGTGCCCCTCTGTTTCCCAAAGTGGGTATATGGGTGGGAGGGGGTTCGATGCCTGGCTTCTGTTTTAGAAGAACCCAGGATCAGTGGAGCTGCAGATTCTCAAAGGTGCACTCACTTACAGGCAGGACACTTGGCAGAGATCGGCGTATCTGGGCTGTCTGCTCTCTGGTTTGGCCCTGCTTCTTTGATGTGCTCCGCCAGTTCCGTGCTGCTGTCACTGCCAGGTTATGAGGTCTTGCTGCAGCTGGAGATTTCAGGGTGGTCACGTCAGTGGGAATCGGGGTAACCAGCCTTTCTGTTCTCTGGTTTGGCCCTGGTTAGTCTTAAACTGGAGGGCTGATGTGCCCCGCCAGCTCAGTGCTGCTCTGCCGCCAGGTTAGAAAGTCCTGCTGTAACTGGAGACTGGGTTGCTAGTCCAGATGCTTTCTGGGAAGTCCTGGGGTCTCTTTACTGTGCTCTCCAAGCTTCGGAGGCCCAGCGCCTGGTGTGTCTAGCTTGTATGGCGTTTCTGTCTGGTTTTGGTGAGTATATAGCGTATTCTCTGTCACTGTGGGATTGGGCGGGCCGTACCGTCAGTGTTGGCGCTCCTGCAGAGCTAGTATGGTGTCTAGCAGACTCGGGCCCTGGGAGGATGGTGCAGCCGCCGCGCATGAATCTGGGGCTCCAAGACACAGTACTGCTGGCCTTTGCCGATAAAGGGCTTGGGGCTCCGCCTCAGTGGCTGCAGGCCCCAGGCAGTTAGGTCTTCGCTGAGAAAGGCGAGTCCGCTGTGCTGAGGAGGAGGGAGGTCTGGGGGAGGGGAGTGCCGAGAGATCAAAGGATCCTTTCTCACCTTCCCCAAACAAGTCCCTGGGTGACCCAAGACCAAGGTTTTCACCTCCTGCGATGTTCCCTGTTGTTTAGAAAGTCTCTCCTTGTTTCCCTGGCTTCAGAAGTTCTTCCACTCATCAACTCAGAACTTTATCTCTTCCACAGCTCAGAAACTGTGTGTGCTAGTCGCCATCTTGGCTCCTCTCCTCTCTATATCTTTACAGATGGCCATAATCTGTTTGACTTTATCTTCTGCTAGTTATTTACACTTTTTTGTTTCCTCTATTATCCTCCTCATAAGCATAGATGTTAGGTCATCTTCTTGAATTTCAATTATGCTAGGGTATCTAGGGCTACTTGCCCCTGGGTAACTGAGTTCTGGAGATGCCATATTGCTCTGTCTTTTGTTGGTTGAGCTTTTACACTGGCCTCTACCCATTGGGATATCTTAGGTGTTGGGTGTTAGTTTCTGGTGCTTCCTGGAATCCTGTGGTCGGGAGAATGCCCTTGGCAGGAAGATGGTTTTTCCTGAAGGAAGCTTCCTCAGCTTTTTGGGTATGGTCATTGTATGGCCGGTGTTTTTCAGGAATTGCCACAGCTCACCTCAGGCATACAAACCTGAGTGGTAACTGTGGTCCTTGTTAGAGGGCTCTCCTCTCACCAGGAGAAGTCCTGGAGACAGCTGCCCTGCTTCTGGGTTTCTTGCTGTAAATTTAGTGTGTTGCTGCTATAATCTGGGTGTCCCTTGGGTTGGTCAGTTTTGTTAGGGATAACTGGTTGCCTCTTGGAGCAATATCTGGAGGTTGATCTCAAGGATCCCAGGCTTCTGTAGGTCTGAGATTGACACTCTGTGCCCCAGTACCCAAGTGGTAATCAGTGGCAGGTGAGTATCACTCTCCTGCTAGCATCAGGCTAGCTGGTGCACAGCAGGTCCCTGGGTTGGGCCAGTCTGTGGGACCTTTTCCCTGGATATACTGGGTGTCCTAAGTCTGTCCCCATTTGCTTCCTTTCCTGTGGGGATTTCTCCCGACAGGGATTCCAAGTCTCTGGTGCCCTGGGGCTCACAGTTCTGTCTGTGACAAATACTTGGTGCACAGCAGGTCTCTGGGTTGGCAGCATGGGCACTGGCCAGTCTGTGGGACCTTTTCCAGGAATGATCTAATTCGGTCCTGGTTTGCTTCCTTCCCTGTGGGGTTTTCTTCTGACAGGGACTCCCAGTCTTTGATGCCCTGGGGCCCCCAGCTTTTTCTGTGATGGAGAGCTAGGCATGCAGCAAGTCTCTGGGCTCACAGCTGGAGCCCAGTTCAGGAATGGCAGTGTACACCCACCATTCTGCAAGATCTTTTCCAGGGAAAGACTGGGTGACCCAAGACCAGTCCCATTTCTTTCCTTCCCTGTGAGTTTTTCTTGCCACAAGGACTCCCAGTTTCTGGTGTTATTGTGCTCAGCAGTCAGCCTGGGAAGATGATCAGTACACACAGGCATGTGGGTCTGCTCTGGTGACCTAGTGCCTGCATGACCCGGGAACTCTTCTAGGTTCTGGCTGGGTGACCTGATAGTGGACCCGACTGATTCTCACACCGTGGGGGTTTCCTCTCACCTGAGAAACATGATCTCTGTTGTTTTAGAGCCCAGAGTTCAGTCTCTAGGTCCCTGTATGAAAAATGTTGTCCTGCTGCTCAGAAGCAGTGTTCTGGCACCGCCATCTTTTCAAATCCCAACACAATTGTTTACAGACCTTGAAAGAAAAATTCTCAACTTCATATGGAATAACAAGAATCCAAGAATTACTAAAACAATCCTCTACAATAAAAGATCTTCTGGAGGTATCTCCATCCCTGATCTCAAGCTGTACTATAGAGCAACAGTAATAAAAACTGCATGGTACTGGCCTAGAAACAGAATGGTAAATCAATGGAACCAAATAGAAGACCTAGAAATAAACCCACACACTTACGGACACCTGATCTTTGACAAAGATGCCAAAACCATACAATGGAAAAAAAAATAACATCTTCAACAAAAGGTGCTGGTCCATCTGGATGTCTACATGTAGAAAAATGAAAATAGACCCATACTTATCACCCCGCACAAAACTAAAATCCAAGTGGCTCAGGACCTCAATATAAAAACAGACACACTAAACCTGTTAGAAGAAAAAGTAGGGAAGAGCCTTGAACTCATTGGCACAAGAGACAACTTCCTGAAAAGAACACCAATAGCACAGGCTCTAAGATCAACAATCAATAGATGGGACTTCATGAAACTGGAAAGCTTCTGTAAAGCCAAGGATCCCATCATCAAAACAAAACTAATGCCTATAGATTGGGAAAGAATCTTCACCAACCCTATATCTGACAGAGGGCTAATATCCAGTATATATAAAGAACTAAAGAAGTTGGAAAACAACATTCAAGTAATCCAATTAAAAATGGGGAACAGAGTTAAACAGAGAATTCTCAATAGAAGGATATCGAATGGCAGAGAAATGCTTAAAAAATGCTCAACTTCATTACCCATCAGGGAAATGCAAATCAAAACGACCCTGAGATTTCACCTTATACCCATCAGAATGGCCAAGATCAAAATCTCAAGTGACAACACATGCTGGAGAGGTTGTGGAGAAAGGGGAACACTCCTCCACTCCTGATGGGAATGTAAACTAGTACAACCACTCTAGAAAGCAATCTGGTGATTTCTCAGACAATTAGGAATAGCACTTCCTCAAGATCCAGCTATACCACTCCTAGGTATATATCGAAAAGAGGCTCAAGTACACAATAAGAACATTTGCTCAACCATGTTTTTAGCATTATTTGTAATAGCCAGAATCTGGAAACAACCCAGATGTCCCTCAACTGAAGAATGGATATGGAGATTGTGGTACATCTCCACAATGGAATATTACTCAGCAATAAAAAACAAGTTAATCAAGAAATTTGCAGGTAGATAGTGGAAACTGGAAAGGATCATCCAAAGTGTGCTATTCCAGAAGCAAAAAGACACACATGGTATATACTCACTCATATAGACATATAATATAGGATAAACCTACTAAAATCTACACACCTAAAGAAATTAATCAAGAGGGACGACTCTGGCTAAAATGTTCCATTTCCATCCCGAAAGGGAAAGAGGATGGACATCAGAAGAAGAAAACAGAAAACATGTTAGGTGCCTGCCACAGAGGACCTATGAAAGGCTCTGCCCTGCAGACTATCAAAGCAGATGCTGAGATTTATGGCCAACTGTTGGGCAGAGTGCATGGAATCTTATGAAAGAAGTGGGAAATAGTAAGATAGGGAGAGGACAGGAACTCCACAAGGAGAGCCACAGAACCAAAAAATCTGAGCACAGGCGTCTTCCCAGAGACTCATACTCCAACCAAGTACCATACATGGAGAGAACCTAGAACCCCTGCACAGATGTAGCCCATGACAGTTCAGTGTCTAAGTGGGTTCCAGAGTAATGGGAACAGCGACTGCCTCTGGCATGAACTGATTGGCCTGCTCTTTGATCACCTGCCCCTGAGGAGGGAGCAGCCTTACCAGGCCACAGAAGATGACAATACATCCACTTCTGAGGAGATCTTACAGGCTAGGTTCAGAAGGAAGGAGGGGAAGCCCTCCCCTATCAGTGGACTTATGGAGGGGCATGTGTGGAAAAGGGGGAGGGAAGGTGGGATTGAGAGATAAGGAGGGCCTTATGGGGGATACAAAGTGAACAAATTGTAATTAATAAAAATTAAAATTTTATAAAAAAGTGAATAAATTATAATAAATAAAAAAAGAAATGCTTAATGTCTTTAGTTATCAGAGAAATGCAAATCAAAATGACTCTGAGATTCTCTCTCACACCCATCAGAGTGGCTAAGTAAGTGAGAGTACATGCTGGAGAAGTTGTGGAGAAACAGAAACCCTCCTCCATTGCTGGTGGTATTGTAAACTTTACAACCACTTTGGAAATCAATCTGGCACCGTCTAAGAAATTTAAAAATAGTACTTCCTGAAGATCCAGCTATACCACTCCTAGGCATACATCCAAAAGATGCTCAAGTATACAACAAGGATATTTGCTCAACCATGTTCATAGCAGCTTTATTCATAATAGCCAGAATCTAGAAACAACCCAGTTGTCCCTCAATGGAGGAATGGATACAGAAATTGTTGTCTGGTTCTGGATCTTCTTTTTGATGCCATTGATCCTCCAGTCTGCTTCATTACCAGTACTATGCCGTTTTTATTGCTCATCAACCAAAGGCCATGCATAGAGACCTAAATCCCTGGCACAGATGTATGCCATCGACAGCGCAGTCTCCATATGGGTGCTCTAGTAAATGGAGAAGAGATATTCTCTGACATGAACTTGGTTCAGTCTTCCTTGATCACTTCTTCTTGGTGGTGTGACTTAGCTATCCCACAGAGGATAAGTATCAAGGCAGTCCTGATGGGACTTGATAGGCTAGGATCAGATAGTAGGGGAGGAGGATTTCTGTTATCAATGGACTAGGAGAGAGAGATATTGGAGGAAGAGAGAGGGAGGGTGGAACTGGAGAAGATGAGGGCGGGGCCACAACTTGGATACAAAGTGAATAAATTTTAAGAATAATAATTATGATAATAATAATGAAGATGATAATAATAATAATGAAAAAGTAAATGTTTTAGAGAAAATATTAAAGAATGTTACTTTCACTTTAAAATATTTTTATTAATATTTTTATTATTATTAATTACACTTTATTCATTTTGTACCCCCCCATAAGCCCCTCCCTCCTCCCCTCCCGATCCCACCCTTCCTCCCCTTTCTGCATGCATGCCCCTCCCCACGTCCACTGATAGGGGAGGTCTTCCTCTCCCTCTTTCTGATCTTAGACTATCAGTTCTCATCAGAAGTGGCTGCATTGTCATCTTCTGTGGCCTGGTAAGGCTGCTCCCCCCTCAGGGGGAGGTGATCAAAGAACAGGCCAATCAGATTATGTCAGAGGCAGTCCCTCTTCCCATTACTATGTAACCCACTTGGAAACTGAACTGCCATGGGCTACATCTCTGCAGGGGTTCTAGGTTATCTCCATGAATAGTCCTTGGTTGGAGTGTGAGTCTCTGGGAAGTTCCCTGTGTTCAAATTTTCTTGTTCTGTTGCTCTCCTTGTAGAGACCCTGTCCTCTCCAGCTCTTGCTATTTCCCACTTCTTACATAAAATTCCATTCACTCTGCCCGACAGTTGGCCATCAGGCTCAGCATCTGCTTTGATAGTCTGCAGGGCAGAGGCTTTCAGAGGCCCTCTGTGGCATTTATGCATGTATCTCTGTGTGGTTATGAATACCATGTGAATGAATGAATTCACAGAATACGGAAGAAGGTATGGTATATCTGGAACTGCAATTATAGGCAGCTGTATCAACACTGTAAGTGCTGGCAGCCAAACTATGTGTTTTGAACATCAATTGTTACTTGCTGAGTTTTCTCTTCTGTAATGTAAGTATTTTTTGGCCTAATATAATTGTCTTCTCAGAAGTTTGCTCTTTCTAACTGCTATCCTAGGCCTAGTCCTGGAAACTGTTCATCTCTGTACCATTATATCTAGGCTTAGGATAGCTTCAGCCTCTGAGACTTGCTGCTGAACCAGCTGATATTTTCTAGTTCTTTTTGAACTCTGGCTGGCTGGTTCAATTCAGCTATTTTGGCTCAAAATCTCCAAACTGACTGACTCAAACTGGTTTCTCTCACTCTGCCTGAATTGCTCTGCTTGGCCTCAAACTAACTCTAGAAATCTGTTCTAATCTTCTGGCTCCTTCTCATTCTCTGGTTCATTCTGTCTTCACTTGTGCCTAGCTTCTTCTTTCTTCAACTTGTCTCTGTAAAATTCTCCCAGTAAAACTGCTTCCCCTCTTTCTTTGTATTGTTCCCTCAAGTAGCTTCTCTTTCTCCTCCATTCTCTTGAGAGCTGGGCATATCCTATCTCTGACTCATTCTGTCAAATCTCTCTCTGATTCACCACTTTTTGTCCCCCTCAATTGGATATCACTTTCAAACATTGGTGCTTCCTTCTACAAATTAACTTTTACCTCTATTGTTTAGGAATAAAGGTGTGTACTAAGGGCGTGTCTGCATTCTAACCAGATCACACAGACCTAAAAATTCTTTGGATATGATCAAAGCAGCCATGTTGCTGGATTAAAATTCCTTTTTATCAGCAGTTCTCACTTATTACTTATTGTCACGTAATGTTTGAGATAAATATCAGTTGCATGTTTGCTTAAAACTGCTCTGGAATTAAATTTTTATTATAATTTTCTTGGACACAGTTTTAACACAACAGATTCTATAAGTGTGTTATATACGACATTGAAAGGTCAGGCTTAGAATATAATTTGCAGGAAAAAAAAAGCATATATAGATATTGCCATACAGAGAGAAGCCCTAGTGTGTGCTACTTTCTTCTAATCAAAGATACAGCAGAAATTATACCAGCTTAAGCAATGAGTCTGTCATGATTCTTTATGTTCAGAATGTTTAACCCCCGAGAGGACACGGTCACAACTGACTTTCTCTTATTGGAACTGAAAAACACACAGCACAGAAGATTCTCTTCTATATGTTCTGTTCTCAATGTAGAAAATTCAGGAGGTTTTGCTGTAGTGAAATAGTGCCTTAATTTTAATATTTAAATATATTTAACTCTGAAGATGCTAGGTCAAGATAGGTTGTGGTGTGAGCCGTTGTATTAAGCGCTTTTTCAGCAAGTGTTATGATTTCCCATCAATGTGGAAAATATGTAGTGTTTGGCAATAATTCAGTATTAATACATACAGAAACACTTCCTACTTAGATACTTCAAAATAAACAAGGGTGATTCCATTACTTGAAAGGAACCAGTAGGTTGAATGTTTATATACACTTTCTTCTAAAGAACCCTTGAAGGAAAAGCTTTTCCTGTAACATTGTGAAAACAGGGGAAGGGTTAAGTGTTTAATTTCAAAAGAAATTTTATTCATAAAAAGTGAATAGATACAGGTGCAGTTATAAAATAATGAATAGCTTTTGATAAAAGTCTTTAAGCAGACATCAGTTCTGTACACACTGTGATAAGCTATGACGTGAGCTCATAAAGGAACCAGGGTTTGTTCATGTGACCAACAATGAATTAGATGTCTCTTACTTTCTGTATAATTCTAATACTTATAAAGTATACGTATACATTAATTAGCTGAAATGTCCACAGCTGCTGACCTACTTTATACTAAAGTGAAATGGTAATACTGCAATAGTAATGCATTTCCCCCTCCAAGGAGCAGCTGAAGTTTACAGCTATGAATTGTAAACATGTAATATGCGTATTTAAAGTATTTAGCATTAAATTAATAGCATAGTAAGTATGAATAGGTTCACGTTTAACACATACACATATAAATAAATACAATAAATCATCTAAAAATACAGGGTCACTCATTACATGAGGCATCAGTCATTTTGCATAACTTCATAAATCACTAACATCAACCTGAAACATTTTGTCATGCCTCATTAGAGAATTATAACAAAACCTGTCCTACAAAATATCAAATTTTACTGTCTATACCACAAAACTACTTCTTTGATGCATAACACAAATTCAAAATAAACAGAAACACTGACCTTTTCAGCTTAGTTTTATAACCAATTCATTTGTAGATAGAATGAAAGTCAATTTTTGGTCATAGAACATAAAGTATTTGAACTATGACTTTAACTCCAAAATATTTAGATACACCATAAGCAATATCCTCTTTCTTATAGTTTGAGATTCAGGAACATTTATCAAATTTCATTGTCAAAGGTCTGGCAACCAATGAACTATTAATTATTTTGATATAATTTTTTCTTTGTATATTTTGGCATATGTCATGTATATTTTTTTATTAGCTAAAATGATCTTAATTTAGATATAGGGTCTACAGAGTGTTCTATACCCATGGAAAATTGGATAATTACATGTAAAGATGTCCAAACTTTATCTTTGTGAATATTTTCCACAACAACTAGAACCTTCCAATTCCTTCTAATAAGGAATAGAATAGCCGAACGATTGTTTACAGCAGAGAAATATATTATTTCTACAAAAAACAATGCTTCCATCATATTTTAATTGATAGGGTGAGGAATATATACATACATATATACATATCTACTTTTTGTAGGTACTGTGTAGCATGTTAGCAGGAAGATATTGCTATTCCACATGAAGCTTTATGTGTTTTTTATATAAACTACATATTACATTTAAATGTGCGTAATTTCACACAAAATTGTGGTTTTCAAAAAAGTTAAAGACTGATAATATAGAAACAATCCATGATTACATGTTTTCTGTACTTTCCTTACTTAGAATAACAGTTTTTTTCTTCATGTGTTTTATAGTGTTGGCATCCCATTTTTCTTCTTCCAACTTCTGGTATATATATATAAAATCATTTTAGACAGGCAATGAATATTTTCTTTTTCATGTATGACTGATTTATTTTTGCCTCTATAAAAATTATTTATTTATGTTTGTATATATGTATATATCTCTCTGGTAACTATGAACACTAAAATGTTAGTAAAATCTTTAGGAAGTACTAATATTATCTTCTCTACTTTTTTTTTAGGTTTACAAAATTGTTTTTGCTTGTTATTGAACAATTTTATTATTCCACAATTTCATAGACATATGATAAGTCTGCCAACATTCTCTCTCATCTTCTTCCCATTACTGTAAACCTTCATCTTCATTTCAATCAGTTCCTTTCCTAGGTTCACGACATTTCCGGTGGGAGGTGCAGTGATCCACTTATTTTAACAAGGGGGATCTGTGTGATCATTGTATATACATTATCCACACTGAGCCTGGTAGAGTCACCATTTTGGTTCATAATTAATCATTGATAGCAGAAGACAAGCTTTTCTGGATGTGAAGCCATGGTTTACAGGTTTATTCCTTGAAGAAATCAAATATGTTTCTTTGCCTTTGCATAAAAGTTACTTTTGCAAAAGATGATAATCTGTATCCTTTATAGGTAAAGCATTATATTTTTCCCTTATTTTCATTTTATGGTAGCATTTTATTACGATTTCTTCTTTTTTGACAATTTTGACTAATCCTCACACAATGAACTTTAGTTATAAAATTAAAAGTTAATTTGAATATATTTTTTTCTTTCCCACAAATTTTCACAGTGCCTATGTTGTTTAGGGTCACATAGAACCATAGAATCAATATACTCAATCTAATTTATCTCTAATGCTCATCATTTTCTATTTAGCCACTTACACATCATTGTTTTCATTATACCATTATTTTTATGTCAATATGATGAATCAATTATTGGTGCATGCATTCCTAAAGAAAATGCCTTATTTTGACAACTATGTAATAATGTTTTTTTTTTACCTTTATCAGGTATGTGTTTACATGCTCCTGTTAAATACTTTAAAACATTTACTAATATATATATTTTTTACTTTTTCCATGAATTTTACCATTTTGTGTAGTGTTCTTGTTTTTCATTCTGTTGTGTTTCCAACAAATAGTTTTTAATATGTTTCGTAATACTTCAGCTACTTTTAACATAGCATTTTCAAGTCTTCCAATAGTAGTTGTAATAGCATAATTATAGTATTTGTGATCATCGAGGACTAGAGAGATGTTTCAGTGTCTCAGATCACATACTGCTTTTGCAGAGGACTAGAATTCAGTTCCCAGCATCCTTATCAGGTAGCACACAAACACCTGCAACTTTAGCTCTAGGGGATCTGACACCAACTCCTGGTCACACGCACATATTGTCATCTAAGCACGCATATATACACATAATTAAAACTCAAAACACACCTTTAACATATTTGCAAGATGCTCATTATTATTATTAATGCTCCTTATTGTGTTTATTAATGCTTATTATTTTTGTTATTTCCTTAACACCATTTTCTATGGTATTTAACCTAGATGCTCTATTATTGTTTATGTCTACTTGGTTTGACTTTTTATGTAAGAAGTGGGAAATAGTAAGAGCTGGAGGGGACGGGAACTCCACAAGGAGAGCAACAGAACAAGATAATTTGAACACAGGGAACTTCCCAGAGACGCATACTCCAACCAAGGACTATTCGTGGAGATGACCTGGAACCCCTGCACAGGTGTAGCCCATGGCAGTTCAGTGTCCAAGTGGTTTACATAGTAATGGGAAGAGGGACTGCCTCTGACATAATCTGATTGGCCTGCTCTTTGATCACTTTCCCATGATGGGGGAGCAGCCTTACCAGGCCACAGTAGAGGACAATGCAGCCACTTTTGATGAGAACTGATAGACTAAGATCAGAAAGAAGAGGAGAACCTCCCCTATCAGTGGACTTGGGGAGTGGCATGCATGCAGAAAGGGGAGGGAGGGTGGGATCAGGAGGGGAGGAGGGAGGGGCTTATGGGGGGATACAAAGTGAATAAAGTGTAATTAATAAAAAATTTAAAAAAATTAAAAAAGAAAAGAAAAAAAAATAACAGTATTTATTTAAAGACACTCTAAACCTCCATAGACTGTAGTTGCTTAAATGATGGTGATTATGATGTCAAATAATCATCACCTAGAAAAACAATTGTTTTGAAAGATTATATTAGTACCTGATAATAAATTTATGATGCTGAATTCTTTTCCTTTTGCACGATTATTCTATTAAAAATTTAAGGATAATCTCCCATATTTGTAGCCTAATGTTCTAATAATTTTGTAATGGATTTTGCATTTGTATAAAAACTAAGGCAAAATAAAATGTTCAAACAATAAAAAAAAAACACTTTTTGATTCAGATTTATGAGCTTCATAGACTTCCAACTTCTGTAATTTTGAGGTAGTATTTAAAATTATAACACAGTGCTTTCTAAAATCATTGTGCTCCTTCTATATTTTTTTAATTTTTTATTAATTACACTTTATTCATTTTGTATCCCCCCATAAGCCCCTCCCTCCTCCCCTCCCGATCCCACCCTATATTTTTATATATTTTTTGTGAGCCTAGAATTTAAGAACTGAGCCATCTCTCCAGCCACATTATTTTTATTTAACTATTCCCTTTGGTTTCCCCTTAAGGTCTCTTCCTTGTTGACAAGATACTTTATAGTTGCTCCTAAAACGGAAGTGAATTGAAAACAGGGAGTAGAGCTAGATTACACTGACATTTGCCATCTTCTGTAAATTTAAAGGGTATGGCCTAACAAGGGTTTATTATTAGGCTATAATTATTATGGCAGTATTATTTAACCTGCCACTACAAATAAGAAGACATAGACACCTGTTAGATTTTTTATTTGTATCTTTTTAAAAAATTTTATTTATAAATGTTTTTATTACAATTTATCACTTTTTTTTATCATGGCTGGAGACCCCTCCTTTGTCTCCCACCAGTACCACCTACTCTTCCTCTTCTCCCTTGTCCATGGATAGGAGAGGACCTCCTCCCCTTCTGTCTGAACCTAGCTCATCAGGTCTCATCTAAGTTGCCTGCATCATCTTTCTCTGTGGCCTGGCAAAGCTGCACCCACCAGTGGGAGGTGATCAAAGAGCCAGCCACTGAGTTTTGGTCAGAGACAGTCCCTGTTCCCCTTCCTAGGAAAACCACTTGGAAACTGAGCAGCCAATGGACTTCCTAATTGTCTGAAAAAGTGCCAGCTTGATTTCCAAAGAGATTGTACAAGTTTACATTCCCACAAGCAATGGAGGAGGGTTCCCTTTTCTTCACATGCTCTCCAGCATGTGTTGTCACTTGAGATTTTTTATCTTAGCCATTCTGATGGGTGTGAGGTAAAATCTCAGAGTCATTTTGATTTGTATTTCCCTGATGACTATGGACATTGAGTATTCATTTAAGTGTTTCTCTACCATTCTATATTCCTCTATTGAGAATTTTCTGTTTAACTCTGTACCCCATTTTTTTTATTAGATTACTTGATTTGTTGCTGTTTAACTTCTTGAGTTCTTTGTATATTCTGCATATTAGCCCTCTGTCAGATACAGGTTTGTGAAGATAATTTTCCAGCCTGTAAGCTATTGTTTTCTCATGTATAAGTGGATATTAGACATATAGGGTAAACATACTAAAACATGACATCTAAAGAAGCTAAATAAGAAGGAAACCCTGGGTAAGATGATCAATCCTCACGAAGAAAGACAAACTGGATAGACATCCAAAGAAGGAGAAAATAAGGAACAGGGCAGGACCCTACCACAGGGGGTCTCTGGAAGACTCTACCTAGCAGTCTGTCAAAGCAGATGCTGAGAGTCATAGCCAAACTTTAGGCAGAATGCAGGGAATCTTATGAAAGTAGGGGGAAATAGAAAGACCTGGAGGGGACAAGAGCACCAGAAGAAGAGCAACCGAAAAAATTCTGGGCACAGGGGTCTTTTCTGAGACTAATACTCCAACCAAGGACCATGCATGGAAATAATGTAGAACTCTTGCACAGATGTAGCCCATGGCAGCTCAGTGTCCAAGTGGGTTCCCTAGTAATGGCCATCTCTGACATGAGCTCAGTGGCTGACTCTTTGATCACCTCCCCTTGAGGGAGGGGGTCAGCCTTTCCAGGCCACAGAGGTAGACAGTGCAGCCAATCCTGATGAGACCTGACAGCTAGAGTCAGATGGAAGAAGATGAGGACCTCACCTATCAGTGGACTAGGGAAGGGGCATGAGAGGAGTAGAAGGAGGGAGGGAGAGATTGGGAGGGGACAAGGGGGGCCTATAGCTGGGATACAAAATAAGTAAATTGTAATGCATAAAAATAAATAAATAAAAAGGAAAAAGAAAAAGAAACGAACAACGAAGCAAACCAACTGAAAACAACAAAGCAGTTATATTGACTGGAGCGCTTTAAGTTTCTTGCAAATGAACTTTTTGGAAAGCACAGTTCCTAGGGTCATTTCTGACTATCAGAATGAGTTGTGCTTCTCTCTGTGAGTGTCCAATACATCTCAAGAGGCAAATTCTCCTCTTTCCTACATAGGTTCCACCCTCTCTCAGACAACTCTCCGGGGAACTGTAAGTAGAACAACACCATCTCCCTGACAAAGAGTGAGAATACTCCGTTTTGTTCACTTACAGATCCCTTCGTAGGCTTCTCCATCAACTCCATCATTGTTACAGTTTCTTCCACATCTCTCAGTGTCATATTTAAATATTGAACGTAAGCGCGTGATCTGCCTTCATGCTCTCAGCCGAGTGTCATCTTCACATAGGTCCACTCATCTGGATAGATCCTGATGAGAGCCAGAATTCCTATATTGCCGAATTACTTCATTTGCCATGTTTAAACACAACTATTTGCTTCTCTTTTTTAATTCATAAATTTGTGTTTCAACTAACCTAGGACTCTTTCATTAGATGAGTGTTTAATTTAGTCATATTTTCCTGATATTTAACTCTTTGCTCACTAGAGAACTATCTGGGTTAACAATTTTTATATGGAAGCTTTTGTTCTATGATATTAAATCGTACATTTTTGGGCCTTTCAGATATTGTATTCCTGTTCCCCTCTCTGTATCTTGTATATCTGGCCATTGTACAATATATAATTGAAATCTAGGCACAATAATACATTTTAGTCTCACTAGTTGCTTAATGCCATCCATTTCTCAACTTAGTTTGCTTACTTATTAAAATTTGTTGTGAAAACTCATTTACACAAAATTGAAAACTGCAACAACAGTAACTTTGTTAGGATTCTCCTTTTGTCCTAACTTCCTCTCTGCCGAGTTTCAGTTTCTCATATATTTGTGAGATTACACCAGTGTTAGCTCGAAATAATTTTCAATAATGTTTGGGAACATACATTGTTCTACCATCTGACCAGTTAGATTTGGGCCCAGTCAGGAATCAAAACTGTAGTTTAAATTCAGTTAACACTGTCACAGTATTAACAGATAATTGAAGGAGGAGATTATCTTCTCCATGAGTAGGATTAACATTATTATTAAAAGACAAATTTCTCCACTTTTTTCCCGTTGGCCCTTTCATCACCTAGATATGAGAACATGGTGTTTCACACATAAAGATAATGCAGCATGAGAAGACACCATCTTAGAGGAAGGGAATGGTGTTATCAAATAAAGTACCTGCAGGTGCAGGTACTTAAGTCTCCAGTACAGTGAATAGGTAAATCTATGTTCATAAATTATCACTCTGGAAGATTTTATTAGGTACCACAAAAAATGGATAAATTTGGACATGTTTACTGAGATAATTGTTAGGCCAGTTTCAATTTATTCTGAAAATAGAAGACATAGTCTTAGGCAGCCTTAATTTCATTTGTATCCCTAAAATATTTTGCACAAGCTTTAGATTCTTAATATTCACGAATTTGGCATACAGTTAAACCATGAAACTTTTACTCTCTCATTTGAATGTTGAAGCTGAACAGCATTTTGTAAGTAAAATCAATTTTCGGTTTTCTGATTGGATAAGCAATTCACAGACCATTGTAGTAAAAGGCTCCTTAAAATCATTAGAAACCAAAGTGAAGTGCTCACTGAATAATATTTAAAGGCTCAAGATAATTATCTATCAATAAGGTATTTCTAATGAATAGTAATTTTTAATAAATTCCACAGTACAAAGTTCTCTGTGCCCATTTCATTTGTTGATCTTTATGACGTTTATACTAACCCAAAATATGGACTATACTGAGTCAGGTACCTGAAATGAAGATCATGAAGATTAAATAGGACCTCATTAAGAAGAGAGAAGAGGCAAACAGCACTTCCTTGGTTTCTCCTTTTATGTCAGCTGATACAATATCCACATAATCTGATCATAAATGACATCACTTGAGCTATACATTTTTCTCTTGATCTTTGGACAGTAAAATCGTACATGGCATATATGGCACTCTGTGCAAACAGAACTCATGGCGTTGAGATATATTGAAGAATCCTATTTGATAACATGAATTTTCAGATGTATTTAGTACATCTATACAGTAATATATACTGAAACTTCAGAGCATAGTAATAGAATTTTTAATTCATTTACAATTTTATTAATGTTCATACAATTACAAGTTTCTTTAAACTGGGAGAGTACATGTTTCATGTTAAAAATCGCAATGGTAGGCATAGTTTCATGAATTGCACAATACTCATGACAAACAGACATAAATGAGTTATTTGCTAGAAGAATATGTGTTTCTGGAAGAGAGGATGCTTTTTTTGCATTTTTTATTTTATTAATTACACTTTATTCATTTTGTATCCCCCCATAAGCCCCTCCCTCCTCCCCTCCTGATCCCACCCTCCCTCCCCTTTCTGCATGCATGCCACTCCCCAAGTCCACTGATAGGGGAGGTTCTCCTCTCCTTTCTGATCTTAGTCTATCAGTTCTCATCAAAATTGGCTGCATTGTCCTCTACCGTGGCCTGGTAAGGCTGCTCCCCCCTCAGGGGGAAGTGATCAATGAGCAGGCCAATCAGATTATGTCAGAGGCAGTCCCTCTTCCCATTACTATGTAACTCACTTGGACACTGAACTGCCATGGGCTACATCTGTGCAGGGGTTCTAGGTTATCTCCACAAATAGTCCTTGGTTGGAGTATGAGTCTCTGGGAAGTTCCCTGTGTTCAAATTATCTTGTTCTGTTGCTCTGCTTGTGGAGTTCCCATCCCCTCCAGCTCTTACTATTTCCCACTTCTTGCATAAAATTCCATTCACTCTGCCCATCAGTTGTCCATCAGGCTCAGCATCTGCTTTGACAGTCTATACTGCAGAAGCTTTCAGAGGCCCTCTGTGGCAGGTTCCAAGGTTGGTCCCCACAGATGCTCACATTCCTATACCTTCAAGATCATGTACCTCTAAAACACGAACAACAACAGCAACACAACATCACACATACAAACACAAACACACTGTTTATCAAAAGAACAAATAATAACAAATAAAATTTGTAAGAAAAGACATTTCAATGCATAGTTTCAATACTATTAAATTTGGAGAAGTTAAATTTATTATAGACAACAAAGGTTTTCATGTATTTCTTGTTAGGTCTGAATAAAATATTGTTACTTTTTCTACCATTGGACAAGTTATACTAAAATGCATTTTATTAAATATTCATAGTGTGAATTGCTTATCCTAATCTTTTTCTAAGATGAAAAAAAAATCCTTAGAATAATATCTAGATTAAATGGGGGTCATCTCTAGAGATACATCATTTTCTATATATTTTTTTATTTTATGGGATATTCATATTACTAACAAAGCACAGAAGATTTAATTTTCCAAGCTGTGATCAAAAGGGAAACCCAGTCTTGAACTCTGATTTCATTTTTCTTGGCTGTTATAGAATAAAAAATATTAAACAAGTAGCTACGTAAGAACTATTGCTTATTTTTCTTCCAGGACAACAAGAACTTCAGTCCACGCAAAGAGTCGTGCCTTTGTGAGTGAGATCAGTTTCTTTGGCTCTCTCCAATGTCTGTGGTTTCATAAGCATCTATGAAAACGAGCATCCGTTCTGAGGTTTGCTCGTCGGTGATTACCATAGCAGCATCTATGAGGAAATGTGCTTTCAAGGGTGTTTTATTTCCTATTTGCCACACTTCATACCACAGAGTAGTACCTAAAAGTTAAATGCATTTTCTTGAAATGGGCCACAGGATAAAACAGTGCATAAGAAGAAGGCAATAGGGTGCAACCCAAGTGTGCTGTGCAAGTGAGTAAACCAGATGTCAGCGAGGCTTGAGCTCAGCGGTGGATGTGTTCATTTTCCCCTAGATCTACTCAGGAAGCTGGCAGGCAGAATCCCTTGCCTCACAGATCAGGGAAATAGCTCAGAGAAAGCTCAGAGGCAGAAAATACCATTGACAGGGGAAATTCACAGAACTCTACTTTTTAAAGAGAAAGCAAGGTTGTTTGCAGCAGATTTTTGTCGTTCTTTGTTTATAAGCAGATTTATTCTACTCAAAACATCAAGAACCAGAGTATAACAGAAGAGAATAGAAGAGGGTGCACTGACTCCAGCCTTTCAGGATGACCTAACCAATCCCTGTTCTCATTAATTTGATCAAAATAAGATTGAAATGTAATGTGACTTAGTGGATATTTGTCTCTGTCTGCCAAAAATAATATTTCAGTCTCATAGCCTTTAATGTCTTTAAACGTGCATGCTTATATTTAAAATTGAATTAAAATAAAGTATAAATGTCCTTAACTGGACATGTATGTTTGGTCTTACCCTTCCTGAATTCTGCAGACATAGTCCTGGCAGGCTAGATCTCAGGCAGAAATAGCTGTTTTAAACTCAATATTTTGAAAACAATAAACTACCAGCCAAAACATTTTTATTTAAATCCATCTTATATCTTTATTATAGGTTATAATCAGGAAAAAATGATAATTCCATGGACCTTTCACACAGGTTTATAAATAAGAATTAAATCCACAGGATTAGATGTCCAACATTTAAAAGTATGATATTAGCTTGTCATCTAAAAATGTGTTGAGATGTACTCATAGCTCTCGTGAGAATCGTGTCCTATGGTCTCCAGATTGGAAGTTCCTGAAATAATAGGGATCCTGGATGGAGGATGCTTCCTTCTATATAGCCAGGCTAGTAAAATTTCTGATTAGCTGGAAATTGCACAAAATTATGAAGAAATGTATAAGTGAATCATTTAGAAACCTGGGAAGCCAAAAGTAAAATATCAACAGTAAGAGGTTTTTCTTAGGGGAATGAGGAGAATCTGAAAGCAACTCTGTGTTCCAGGACCAGAATGGTCACAGAGACAGTACTGGGAAGGAGGAAATCTGGAATAGTTGGAGAGTGGCAAGTGATAATCTTTTACTTTGTTATAAAACACCACTGGAACATAACTCGAGCAGGAAGTTTTGCAGCCAGACATACCATGGAAATTCTAACAGGCAAACCAACCCTATTCAAAGTTACCACTGCCTTGTCAATTATCCAATGATGTTTTTGTTTAAACAAAAGATTTTACATTTTAACATTTGTTCAAAAACAGAATGTGTATTTATGTTTACTGAATGTAATATATGACCTATACATACAGTTATGATCCATATTCAGAGGTTTTATATTTTGCAATGTATGATGGTTTACAGATAATCTACACAGCAACACCAAAATATTTGGAACCTTCATTTTGCAAATAACAGCAAAGTGAACCAAAGTTTCTAGAGATCATATGTAGATTAATTTGCAGAGCTTGTTTGCACATTTATAAAATCAGGTTGGAGACCTGTCTTGAATTTTGGATATTTTCTTAACGAATTTTGCCAGTCAGTTCTTACCATGCAAAATAAAACACCCTTGGAGTGGCTTCAGTTTAAATAAAAACCGTATTATGCAACAGAGAGAGCATGTTAGACATGTTAAGTAGAAATTTATTCTAAAATGTTTTTTTTCATTTTTTATTTTTATTAATTAAAGTTTATTTACTTTGTATCCCCCCTGTAGCTCCCTCCCTCCTTGCCTCCCAATCCCATTTTTCCTCCCCCTTTTCCATCCATGTCCCTCCCCAAATCCACTGATAGGGAAGGTCCTCCTCTCCTTCCTTCTGATCCTAGTCTATCAGGTCTCATCAGGAGTGGCTGCTTTGTCTTTTTTTTTTTTTAATCAGAAGAATAGAAAGAGATATATGTTGAGAATTTATTCTGCTTAAATCTATGTCAAGTGTATGAAATAGTTCAAAAAGGGTTAAAGAGTATCAAATTCATACTGGTTAATAAAAGCTCGTTGGGGTTTTGTTTATTTCTAACTGGTGGAAAATTAATTTGTCATGCACCAGGGGATGCCAAACTCCAATTAACACCCTGTGTGTGCTCAGCACATTTGTAATGGGTTGACTTAATATTCTGATAGGACCAGGGGACTCTGTACTCCACAGACAAGGGACAGGGACACAGTTTCTGGGACTTATGTTAAGCCAGAACTAGATCCAGAAGACTAGTTAGCCTACTTGCTGCTCAGTTATAACTGGAAGATTTCCTTTGACTATTCCCCATCTCAGACTACCCAATAGCCGCTATGATATTGGGCCCCACTAGAAAGCTCTGCTAGTTACAGGTTGCAGAGTGAATTGTTCTTTTCTTATCTTAGTTACAGTTTATTAACTTTGTATCCCACTCCCTCATTGCCTCTCAATCTCACCCTCCCTCCCTCATCTTCTCCCTACCCCTTTCCAAGTCCACTGATAGGGGAGGACCTCCTCCTCTTTCATCTGACCCTAGCTTATCAGGTTATCTTCAGGACTGGCTGCTCTGTGGCCTAGAAGGGCTGCTCCTCCATTGGGTGGTCAAAGAGCAAGTCATTGAGTTCAAGTCAGAAAGAGTCATTGTTCCCCTTACTAGGGTACCCACTTGGATACTGAACTACTGTGGGCTACATCTGAGCAGGGGTTCTAGGTTATAGCCATACATGGTCCTTGGTTGGAGATACAATCTCACAAAAGACCCCTGTGCCCAGATGTTCTTGGTCCTTGTGGAGCTCCTGTCCTCTGCAGGTCATACTAACTCCCCCTTCTTTTGTATGATTCCCTGCACTCTGCCCAAGGATTAGTTATGAGTCTCAGTATCTGCTTTGATACACTGCTGGTAGAGACTTTCAGAGACCCTCTATGGTAGGCTCTTGTCCTTTTACTTGTTTTCTCCTATATCATCCCATTTGTATTTCTAAGTGAGGGTTGATCAGCTTACCCAGGATCTTCTTTCTTGTTTATCTCCTTTAGTTGTATAGATTTCAGTATGTTTATCCTGCATTTATAGGTCTAGTACTCACTTATAAGTGAGCATATACTGTGTGTGTCTTTCTCCTTCTGAGATACCTCACTCAGAATGATCTTTCCTAGATCCCACCAATCAATAAATGGGACCTCATAAAACTGAAAAACTCTGTAAAGCAAAAGACACTGTTGTCAGAACAAAATGACAACCTACAGACTGGGAAAGGATCTTCACCAAACCTATATCTGACAGAGGGCTGATATCCAGAATAAACAAAGAACTAAAGAATTTAAAAAGCGATAAATCAAGCAATCCATCAGATGAAAGGAGAGGAGGTTCTCCCCTATCAGTGGACTTTGAAAGGAACAGGGAGAAGAAGAGGGAGGAAGGGTAGGATTGGGGAGAAATGCAGGAGCGGGATACAGCTGGGATACAGAGTTTTCTACACAATGGAATATTACTCAGCAATAAAAAACAAGGAAATCATAAAATGGTGGGATCTGGAAAAGATTATCCTGAATGAGCTATCCCAGAAGCAGAAAGATGTACACGGTATATACTCACTCATGTAGACACATAATATAAGATAAACCTACTAAAATCTGTACACCTAAAGAAACTAATCAAGAGAGAGGACTCTTGCTAAAATGTTCAATTCCTATCCAGAAAGGCATAGAGGGTGGACATCAGAAGAAGGAGAAAAGAGGGAACAAGTCAGGAGCCTGACACAGAGGACCTCTGAAAGGCTCTGCCCTGCAGACTATCAATGCAGATGCTGAGACTTATGGGCAACCTTTGGGCAGAGTGCAGGGAATCTTAGGAAAGAAGTGGGAAACAGTAAGGTCTGGAGAAGACAGGAACTCCACAAGGAGAGCAACAGAACCAAAACATCTGAGCACAGGGGTCTTTCCTGAGACTGATACTCCAACCAAGGACAATGCATGGAGATAACCTAAGACCCATGCACAGATGTAGCCCATGGCAGTTCAGTATCCAAGTGGGTTCTATTGTAATAGGAACAGGGACTGTCTCTGACATGAACTGATTGGCCTGCTCTTTAATTACCAGGCCACAGAAGAAGACACTGCAACCACCTAATTGACTAGGATCAGAAGGAAGGAAAAGGAGACCTCCTCGATCAGTGGACATGGGGAGGGGCACACATGCAGAGAGGGGAGGAAGGGAAGGCTTGGAACAGGAGGAGAGAAGGAACCACAGGGGGGATACAAAGTGAATAAAATGTAATTAATAAAGAATAAAAAAATTTTAAAAATGAGGTATGGAGCTAAACAGAGAATTCTCTGTAGAAGAATATAGAATGGCAGAGAAACACTTAAAGAAATGTTCAATGTCCTTAGCCATCAGAGAGATGCAAATCAAAACAACCCTGAGATTTCAATTTACACCCATCAGAATGGCCAAGATCAAAAACTCAAGTGACAACACATGCTGGAGAGGTTGTGGAGAAAAGGGAACCCTCCTCCATTGCTGGTGGGAATGTAAACTTGTACAACCACTTTGAAAATCAATCTGGAGCTTTCTCAGATAATTAGGAATAGTGCTTCCTCAAGATTCAACTATACCACTCTTAGGCATATATCCAAAAGATGCTCAAGTACACAATAAGGACATTTGCTCAACCAATTTTATAGCAGCTTTATTTGTTATACCCAGAATCTGGAAACAACCCAGATGTCCATCAACAGAGGAATGGATACAGAAATTGTGGTACTTTAACACAATGGAATACTACTCAGCAGTTAAAAACAAGGAAATCATGAAATTTTCAGGCAAATGTACTGCTTTTTTTTCCCCTTGAAAATGTAAAGAAACTGAAGTTATTAAGGTGCATAATCTTTCTAACTCACACTAAGTAATATATGTTAGTTTTAACCAACTGCTAGAAAATTTATAAAAATCCAATTTTTAAATGAATATTTATTTTGGTATAGTCATTTTAAAATTATATTATAAGCTGTTTCAAACATGTTTTATTACCAATATGCACTCATGTGTTGGCTGAAGAAACTTTTAATTGAGGTCAAGTTTGTACTGCTTTAATAATAATTTTTACTTGGGTGGTTGAAACACTAAAATCCTATTTTTAACCAGTGAGTTATTACTGCAATGATATTCAAAGCACTTTTCCCCCAAATTAAATATTGCTTTTGCAACTGAAAATATCCTGTCATCTACATCGTATATCGCAATTGAATTTTTTTAATGAGATAAAGTTATTTAAATCCCTCCTCATATTCCTACCTCTATACAGTTCTTCCATTTCCTCATGCCAAGTTAATACTTACTGTTCCATTATTCTCTTCTAATCTTCTATTATTACTGGGAGCATAAAAGTTTCACTTTCCTCAGTACTTTATTGATTTCTTTACATGTGTAGATATTTCAAATGAAACACACAAACCTAAAGATTCAAAACTCACAGCCATAAATGAAAAACAAGATGTGACAAGTATCTTTTTAGGTTTGTATTATAACACCAAGAATGATTACTTAATATTCTACCCTTTTAAATATAAATTTAATAATTTTATTATTTTCTGTAGATATGCCACATTGTTTTTATTATCCATTCATCTGTTAGTGGTTATTTCCATTTCTTTTCGTGGTGAGAAGAGCAGCAATAAATGTGGATAACCAGATATCTTCATAGAAGGCTACAGAGACATTAGAGTGTATGCCTAACAGTGGTATAGATGAATGTTGTGCAGGAATAAATGACATTACATTTTTTTTTCTAAAAAGATCTTTGAACCTTGTCTACTAGTATAGAATATACCTAATATACATATACATACTTATATAAAAAGAGTTAAAGTGGTTAAAATGGATCTCTTATAATGGGGTGACAATAATCTAACTAGAAACCAGACGTGAACAAATAAAAATCATCATGCCAAGAATGGGTTATTTTTATAAAATTATGGCTAACTGAGGTTCCATAGACCCATAAACATTACAGGCATGCTATGGATTGTCCTCCAGACCATGATGGTGAAACCCTACAAGTGAAGACTGCACCAGTTTGGATCACAGACAAGGAGAAGTCAGACTAGAACTAAACCTGTAATATCCACCCCTACCGTCTAGCTTCCATAGTGCTGGGGAGTGATAGACATGCTCCCAGAAGCAAAATATAATCATCAGCCATAACCAACTCTAAGTCTTTTGAAATACAATAATGAACATCCTGGCAAGATATGCCCACTAGAGCAAGTATGACAGAATATCATAGGAAGAACCAACTACTTTCTTATTGGATTACATTTCCATCCCAAGATACAAAACTCATAATTTTACTAGGGTCAAAATCCTGTGGCTGGATAAGTAGACACTAAGAGAAAGGCTACTACTATTAATCTACAAATGAACATAATATTAAAGCTGACTCCTAATGACGTACATTCTTATATCAATACATCTCTCAAGCCTTATCAGAGACGCATATATTTTCTGTACATGTGTTTAACACTGAGATCCACGACTGGTTAAATACAGAGGATGAGAGCTATTTCACAAATATAAAATATGTCCTTCTTGGTGAAACAGGGCACCAGTGAGAGTATAAGTGTGAAAGGCAGCGGATGAACACAAGGAAACAATGTCTTCTGGGCAGAACCAAGCAACTGCACATATGAATTCACATTAGCGACGGCACACAGAAGACCTGTGAAAAATCATCCTGGAGAAATCCCAGAGCCACCTAGGGAGCAGGCCAGGAATTCTCATGCATAGTGGATTGGCTACATTATGTAGCTGATGGAAAGTCAGTTTTAATCTACTAAGCACGTAGACCTTGAGAAGTAGTGTGCACTGAAGTAGAAGGCTACATTATCAAAACATCTGAATCACACAATTTGGATATGTTGGATATTAATTTAAAAAAAAGACCTTTGTCTGGGTAAGAAATGGAGATAAATCTGCGATAAGTAACAGTAGAGTGATAAAAAGTCTCAAACAATGAAAATAATCTTAAAAGTGATCTAGAAATAACTAATAAATATAAATTAACGAAACATAGTAAAATGTTCAGAAAAAGACTATATTGTGACATAAATAAACTAATAATAAAATTAAAAAATTGCAAAAGTAGTATTTAGCTTCTATTTCATGGTATAGTCTCCTTTCAATGTTAGCTGTATTTCAGCTGTTTTCTTTCTTTCCTTCTTTTTTGCAGGATGTTGGTGATGGAAAATTAAAGTAGCATAATATGCAATTCATTTAAAGAAGTTATATTTCTTTTAGTATGATATTCCAAAATCATCCTTCACAAATGATAATGATTTGTCGTGTTAAAACTTGAGTAGTACTTTCTCATTTTTTATCCCACCTTTGACTTAGATGACCATACCTAAAAACCCAGTGTTCTTATCCTATAACCAGTGTGGCCTTTTCTATTTACTGTTCAACCTCTCTTTGTGTTGAGAACATAGGTATAGGGCCATTTTCTTTCTTTTTCAAACATTTTTAAAAATAGAACCTTGAATGGAAACAACTACAACTGTCCTTCCAGGGTGCTAGAGTCTGTAGCTTTATCTGCAGGGGACTGAATATGACAGCCACTGCTCTGTCTCCCACAGTTAATTATGAATATTCTGGGAAAGGTGACAGCACAGCAAAGGGAAGGAGAAAGCAGGCTGTCAGCAGAAACTGAGGTAGCCCTTCTTCTCCCTCTAGTCAATCCATGAGGTGAACTGATGATGCTTCATTTCTGATACCAATAGCGCAGTACCTCTGTTATTTATTCACTTATTTTTTTTTAAGATTTTAAAAAAGGTATGTGTATGTGTGTTCTACCTCTGTGTGTGTGTGTGCCATGTCTGTGAAGGACATTAGCAGGTCAGACCTCTTTGAAATAGAGTTACAGGCCATTGTTAGCTCTCAAGGATGTTGGGAAATGAACTTTGGTTCTCTAAATGAGTAGCAAGCTCTCTTAACCACTGAGCCATTTCTCTAACATATTCATTGTGTTTTTAAATAGTTAAGGATGTGGAACACTCACTTTTTTTTCTGCTTAAAAACAACCATTAGAGAAAAGAATAGAATACTCACAGCAAGGACCTATACAAAGCCTTTTATTAAATAATGAAAGAAAGATGATATCAATATGTTTTATTTTAACATGATCAAGAAATATCTCTATAACCATTTTTGGTGCCCAGAGTTCTAATGGGTTTGTGATTGCTAATGGCTTTAATCTTGTCATCTGTGATGGCAGAGTTTTAAATCTATTTACTTCCATTTCCTGCCATGCATCAGAGACAAAGATGATATTTACAGGCTTGTGGGCTTTGTGTTACACTTTTTATTACATTAGAAAGTACACAGACCTTTACATCAGCAAGTTGACTGGAGAGTTTCAGAGACAGGAAAACAAAAGAGAGAAGTCATCAAATGCAGCTTCCGAATGACCACTATAAATAGTCCAGAGGTTTATGGTAGACTGGGGCATGGAAGTGCTTTGTTTCCAGGGACGTTTCAACAGTACTGACAAGCTCCTGAGAGTGGAAAGACGCAGACTGCAGCGGTGTGGATCTCCTGCTGCTGTATTTTCTAGACTGTACTCTCACAGTCATTCACTATGTACATCCCTTCATGGCCTGTGATATTGCTTCATTTTGACTTTGTTTTATACTGTTTGTATAGCTAATATATTTTGGGTTTTCTCCTATCTTAGTGATGATGAGAAGAACAACGTGGGTAATATTGATAATTCACTGGGTTTCTCTTGTTTTAACTCTTCAGGTAATAAAGAATGATAGTATTATTTTTCTTGAATATTCCTAAAAGTATATAAAATATTTTATATCATATTACTTCTTCATACATTTTCATATTGAAAAATTATATTTTTATTATTAAAAACAAATTTTAAGTTTAAATCTACTATGATCATATTCTTCCTCTCCAAAGGTCCTTCCAGACACACCCTTCCTCTTTACCTACCCAATTTAAGTTTTTACTCTAAAAACAAACAAAAACCCTTGTTGTGTGTTTGAGCATATTTTGGATATATGCCTAGGAGTGGTAATCCTGGATCTTGAGGAAAAGCTATTCCTAATTGTCTGAGAAAGCTCCAGATCGACTTCCAAAGTAGTTGTACCAGTTTGCATTCCCACCAGCAATGGAGGAGGGTTCCCCTTTCTCCACAAGCTCTCCAGAATGTGTTGTCACTTGAGTTTTTGATCTTAGCTCTTCTGATGGGTATAAGATGAAATCTCAGGGTTGTTTTGATTTGCATCTCCCTGATGGGTAATGAAGTTGAGCATTTCTTTAACCGTTTCTCTGTCACTCTATATTCCTCTACAGAGGATTCTTTGTTTAGCTCTGTACCCCATTTTTCAATTGGATTGTTGATTTGTTGCTTTTTAACTTCTTTAGTTCTTTATGCATTCTAGATATTAGCCCTCTGTCAGATATAGGGTTGGTAAAGATCCTTTCCCAGTCTGTAGGCTGTCCTTTTGTTTTGATGACAGTATCTTTGCTTGACAAAAGCTTTTCAGTTTCATGAGGTCCATTTATTGATTGTTGCTCTTAGAGCCTGTGCCATTGGTGTTCTGTTCAGCAAGTTGTCTCCTGTACCAATGAGTTCTAGGCTTTTCCCCACTTTTTCTTCTAAACAATTTACTGTGTCTTGTTTTATGTTGAGGTCTTTGATCTATTTGGACTTTAGTTTTGTGCAGGGTGATAAATATGGATCTATTTGCATTTTTCTGCATGTAGACAGCCATTTGGACCAGCACCATTTGTAGCAGCTTTATTCATAATAGCCAGAACCTGGAAACAACCCAGAGGTCCCTCAACTGAGGAATGGATACAGAAACTGTGGTACATTTACACAATGGAATACTACTCAGCAATTAAAAACAAGGAAATCATTAAATTTGGAGGCAAATGATGGGATCTAGAAAAGATCATCCTGAATGAGGTATCCCAGAAGCAGAAAGACACACACAGTATATACTCACTTATAAGTGGATACTAGACTTATAAGGCAGGATAAACATACTAAAATCTGTACACCTCAAGAAGATAAACAAGAAGGAGATGGCAAGGTAATATGATTAACCCTCACTTAGAAAGACAAATGGGATGGACATTGGAAGTAGGAGAAAACAAGGACAGGAGCCTACCATAGAGGGCCTCTGAAAGACTCTATCTAGCAGTGTATCAAAGCAGGTGCTAAGACTCATAACCAAACCTTGGGGAGAGTACAGGGAATCATATGAAAGAAGGAAGAGTTTTTAAGACATCGAGAGGACAGGAGCTCCATGAGGACCATATATATCAGGGTACAGGGGTCTTTTCTGAGACTGATTCCTCAACCAAGGACCATGCATGGATATAATCTAGAACAACCCCTGCTCAGACGTAGCCCATGGCAGCTTAGCATCCAAGCAGGTGTCCCTAGTAAGGGGAACAGAGACTGTCTCTGACCTGAACTCAGTGGCAGGCTTTTTGACCTCTACTCCTACCCCCCTCACCAAGAGAGGAGTCACTTTGGTAGGCCACAGGGCCAGTCCTGATGAGACCTGATAACCTAGGGTCAGATGGAAGGGGAGGAGGACCTCCCCTATCAGTGGACTTAGGGAGGGGCAGGGAGGAGATGAAAGAAGGAGGGTTGAATTGGGAGAGAATGCAGGAGGGGGCTACAGCTGGGATACAAAGTACATAAACCGTAATTAATATAAAGAAATAAAAATTTAGAAAACCAATACAACAATAAACACCCCAAACTCAGAAAACAAAATAAAAACATTTCCAATCCCCCAAAACAAAAATTCCACATAACTGTAATAAAATAAAATTACACACACACACACACACACATACACACACATGCTGTGGAGTCTCTTATATGCTGATCTACTACTCCTGAACACGAGGCTTGCCTTGGAATGCTTTATGTACTCATTGTCATTCAACTGGAGAAGACTGACTTTCCCTCTCCTTGCTGGTATAACTGACAGTTTAGTTATTAACCTTTATACTAGAACCTAAACTTTCACTCATTTGTACATTCTTGTATTCTAAATTAAAAACAGATTATTTGCTCATACAGTATCCCAACCAGTTTTCTCTCTTTCCATGTTTCCCAGTTCACCCCAATTTTCCTCTTCCTTGGATCTATTCCAGTGCCATTTCCATAGACAAACACCCAAACATGACAAAATAAAATAAGACAAGGCAACAGTCCTCACACCAAGGCTTCCCAAAACAACCCAATGGGAGGAAAAGAGACACAAGGGCAGGCAAAATTGTCAAAGACATACCTGAACCCACTTTAAGAGTCCCACAGAAACTCCAAGCTATCCACCACAACACATAAGCAGGGGACTTGGTGAAGTCTTCTGCAGGCCCAATGCTCACCACTTCAGTCTTTGTGAGCCTATATGAGCTCTGCTTAGTTGATTCACTGGTCCGTGTTCTCCTGGTGTCCCCTGTCACCCTGACTACCACAATGTTTCTTACCCTTCTTCCTAGGGATTCCCTGAGCTCTGAGAAGAGGACCTGACACTGACTTCCAATTTAGACTGATTCTCTGTATATTTCTGTAGTTGTTCTTGTCTGCTGCCAGAGGAAACCTCTTTGATGGTGAATGGACAAGGCAGTGATTTATGAGTTTAGCAAAACTTCATTAAGAATCATTTAATTGATTGTTTTAAAACCAGTTTTGTTGGTTCTACCCTTGGTCCCAAGGCAATATGGTCTCCTGTTCCTGGCCATCCAAGCAGTGTCAGGTATGGGCTCTCTTTCTTTGAGTTTCTCTAGAGTTGAATCAGGTAGTGGTTGGCCATTCCCACCAGTTCTATGCCACCAATCCCACAGTACATTTTTCCAGGAGGGTAGAATGTAGGTCAAAGGTTTAGAGGTTGGGCAGGTGACCATGTTTCTCTTTTGGTAGCCTGCAGAGTATTTTCCTGCACTAACGAGAGTAGCACATAGGGGTGAAGGTTCCATGCAGGCATCAGCTCAGTCCCTCCACATTCAACAAAATATGTGGACATCCTCTTGACAATGGGCCCCACTGTCAGTTTCTGGAGAGGAGTACTCTGCCATAGCATCAGCCTGAGTTATTTGAGGATCTCATCCTTAGTCATCAGGAAAATGCAACTCAAAACGACCCTGAGATTTCACCTTACACCCATCAGAATGGCTAAGATAAAAAACTCAAGAGACAACACATGCTGGAGAGGATGTGGAGAAAAGGGAACCCTCCTCCATTGCTGGTGGGAATGTAAACTTGTACAACCACTTTGGAAATCAATCTGGTGCTTTCTGAGACAATTAGGAATAGTGCTTCTTCAAGATCCAGCTGTACCACTCCTAGACATATATCCAAAACATACTCAAGTATACAACAAGGACATTTGATCAACCGTGTTTGTACCAGCTTTATTTGTTATAGCCAGAACCTGGAAACAACCCAGATACCCCTCAAGTGAGGAATGGATACAGAAATTATGGTACATTTACACAGTGGAATACTACTCAGCAATTAAAAACAAGGAAATCATTAAATTTGCAGGCAATAGTGAGAACTAGAAAAGATCATCCTGAGTGAGGTATCTCAGAAGCAGAAAGACATATATGGTATACACTCAATTATAAGTGGACATTAGACATATAATATAGGATAAACATACTAAAATCTGTATACCTAAAGAAGCTAAGCAAGGAGGAGGACCCTGGGTAAGATGATCAGTCCCTGTAAAGAAAGGCAAAGGGGATGGACATTAGCAGAGGGAGAAAACAGGCAACAGGACAGGAGCCCTCACAGAAGGCCATTGAAAAACTTTACCCAGCAAGGTATCAAACAGGTGCTGAGACTCAATAGCCAAACTTTGTGTAGAGTGCAGAGAATCTTATGAAAGAAGACCTATAGGAAGACCCAGATGGGACAGGAACTCCACAAGGTGAGCAACAGATCAAAAAATTCTGGGCACAAGGCTATTTTCTGAGACTGATACTCCAACCAATGACCGTGCAGGGAGATAACCTAGAACCCCTTGACCCCTAGAACCCCTGAACAAATGTAGCCCATCACAGCTCAGTCTCCAAGTGGGTTCCCTAGTAATGGGAACAGGAGCTGTCTCTGACATGATCTCAGAGGCTATCTCTTTGATCACCTGCCCCTTAGTGGAGAACAGCCTTACCAGGCCACAGAGGAAGGCAATGTAGCCACTCCTAATGAGACCTGATAATTTAGGGTCAGAGGGAAAGGGAATAGGGCCCTCCTTATTAGTGGATTAGAAAGGGGCATAGGAAGAGATGAGGGAGGGATGGTGGGCTTGTGAAGGGATGAGGGAGGGGGATATAAAGTGAATAAACTCTAATTTATAAAAATGTAAATATATTAGAAATAAAAGAAACAAAACAATTTAAACAAGAATTTCAAAATGATAAATATTTTAAAAAGTTTATTAGTTCAAAATATTGTTGCTTATTGATCTGCTTGCCATTAACAGAGCTATTGTCTTTGTTCTGTGTATTTTTCTTGTTTTAATGTTATGATTCTTGAATAGTATTCAATAGGCTAGTTTTAAAATTATCATTGAACATTATATCATCAATACTGTGATGTCAGAATTGTAGTTGTTCAGTGACCATGAATGTGTGATATAGCTCAGGGTCTTTGGCATATGCTTAAAGTTAAAGTACTCATGAGTACTAAAGGTTAGAAATGATGATTTTCAAATCCATGATACACTTTATAATTAAATTATAAACTACTTTGCATTAAATACTAAATATAGATCCTCATAATTTTTATTAACAAATTTAATTGTAATATCTATTTTCTCTAGTACCTTTGTTAATGGAAATCCTTGCCTGTTTGTTTTTGTTGTTGTTGTTTGTTTTTTTAATTTTTTATTTTATTAATTACACTTTATTCACTTTGTATCCCCCCATAAGTCCCTCCCTCCTCCCTTCCCTATCCCACCCTCCTTCCCCCTTCTTCACACATGCCCCTCCCTAAGTCCACTCATAGGGGAGGTCCTCTTCCCCTTCCTTCTGATCTTAGTGTATCAGATCACATCAGGAGTGGCTGCATTGTCATCTTCTGTGGCCTGGTAAGGCTGTTCCCCCCTCAGGGGGAGGTGATCAAAGAACAGGCCAATCAGATTATGTCAGAGACAGTCCTTCTTCCCATTACTATGTTACCCACTTGGACACTGAACTGTCATGTGCTATATCTGTGCAGGGGTTCTAGGTTATCTCCATGCATGGTACTTGGTTGGAGTGTGAGTCTCTGGGAAGTTCCCTGTGTTCAAATTTTCTGGTTCTGTTGCTTTCCTTGTGTGGTTTCTGTCCTCTCCAGCTCTTACTATTTCCCACTTCTTCCAGAAGATTCCATGCACTCTGCCCAACAGTTGGCCATAAATCTCAGTCTCTGCTTTGATAGTCTGCAGGGCAGAGGCTTTCAGAGGCCCTCTGTGGCAGGTTTCAAGGTTGTTTCCTGTTTTCTTCTTCTTCTGGTGTCCATCCTCTTTGCCTTTCAGGATGGGGATTGAGCGTTTTTGTCAGGGTCCTCTCTCTTGATTAGTTTTTTCATATGTACAGATTTTAGTAGGATTATCCTATGTTATATGTCTATATGAGTGAGTATATACCATGTGTGTCTTTCTGCTTCTGGGACAGCTCACTCAGGATGATCTTTTCTAGGTCCCACCATTTACCTGCAAATTTCATGATTTCCTTATTTTTCATTGCTGAGTAATACTCCATTGTGTAGATGTACCACAATTTCTGCATGCATCTTCAGTTGAGGGGCAACTGGGCTGTTTCCAGCTTCTGGCTATTACAAATAAAGCTGCTACAAACATGGTTGAGCAAATGTCCTTATTGTGTACTTGAACATATTTTGGGTATATGCCTAGGAGTGGTATGGCTGGATCTTGAGGAAGCGCTATTCCTAGTTGTCTGAGAAAGGGCCAGATTGGTTGTACAGGTTTACATTCCCACCAGCAGTAGAGGAGGGTTCCCCTTTCTCCACAGCCTCTCCAGCATGTGTTGTAACTTGAGTTTTTCATCCTGGCCATTCTGATGGGTGTAAGGTGATATCTCAGGGTTGTTTTGATTTGCATTTCCCTAATGGCTAATGAGGTTGAGCATTTCTTTAAGTGTTTCTCTGCCATTTGATATTCCTCTACAGAGAGTTCTCTGTTTAGCTCTGTTCCCCATTTTTTAATTGGATTACTTGGCTTGCTGTTTTTCAGCTTCTCTAGTTCTTTTTCTCTACTGGATATTAGTCCTCTGTGAGATAAAGGGTTGGTGAAGATTCTTTCCCAATCTGTAGGCAGCCGCTTTGTTTTGATGATGGTGTCCTTTGATTTACAGAAGCTTTTCAGCTTCATGAGGTTCCATTTATTGATTGTTGATCTTAGAGTCTATGCTGTTGGTGTTCTGTTCAGGAAGTTGTCTCCTGTGCCAATGAGTTCAAGGTTATTCCCCTACTTTTTTTTCTAACTGATTTAATGTGTCTTGTTTTATGTTGAGGTCTTTGATCCACTTGGACTTTAGTTTTGTGCAGGGTGATAAGTATGGATCTATTTGCATTTTTCTACATGTAGACATCCAGTTAGACCAGCACCATTTGTTGAAGATGCTATCTTTTCTCCATTGTATGGTTTTTGCATCTTTGTCAAAGATCAAGTGTCCATAAGTGTGTGGGTTTATTTCTGGGTTCTCTGTTCAGTTCCATTGATCCACCATTCTGTTTCTATGCCAGTACCATGCAGTTTTTATAACTGTTGCTCTATAGTACAGCTTAAGATCAGGGATGGAGATACCTCCAGAAGATCTTTTATTGTAGAGGATTGTTTTAGCAATTCTGGGTTTCTTGTTATTCCATATGAAGTTGAGATTTTTTTTCTTTCTAGGTCTGTAAAGAATTGTGTTGGTAATTTGATGGGAATTGCATTGAATCTGTAGATTGCTTTTGGGAAGATGGCCATTTTTACTGTGTTAATCCTGCCAAGCCATGAGAATCAGAGATCCTTCCATCTTCTGATATATTTTTCTAATTCTTTCTACTTATCTAAACATAGTAAAGGCGATATACAGCAAGCGTATAGCCAGTATCACACTGAAAGTAGAGAAACTTAAAGCAATCCCACTGAAATCAGGGACAACACAAGGCTGCCCGCTCTCTCCATATCTCTTCAACATAGTTCTGGAAGTCCTTGCTAGAGCAATAAGACAGTTGAAGGAGATCAAGGGGATACAAACTGGAAAGGGAGAAGTCAAATTATCACTGTTTGCAGATGATATGATAGTATACGTGAGTGACCCCAAAAACACTCCCAGGGAACTGCTGCAGCTGATAAACACCTTCAGCAAAGTAGCCAGATACAAAATTAACTTAAAAAAAAAATCTGTAGCACTACTTATACAAAAGACAAAAGGGCTGAAAAAGAAATTAGGGAAACAACACTCTTCACAATAGCCACAAATGACATAATATACCTTGGAGTAACCCTAACCAAGCAAGTCAAAGACTTGTATGATATAAATTTCAAGTCTCTGAAGAAAGCCCGTTTGTTTTTAAGACAGAGAAATTAATGTGTGGATGTATGGATGGATGGATGGGAGGATGCTTGCATGCATGCATGAATGGGTATATGAATGAATAGATAGACAACTTTGATATAAATTATACTGTATTTTTAAAAGTTATTGAAATACACAATTCATAAGTTTCTCAAATGTATCCACTATCATCATTTACAAATGAAGACTCCTCAATATCAGGTACATGGGTAATGATACATTTGGGCGAAGTGGTAGTTTCTTGATATGTTCAAAGTTACACCATAACATATGCATAGAGAAAAAAAGACTGGATATTGCGGTAGAATATGTTTAGAGAATTAACTTACACTAAGTGAACATCATTTTATTCACAATTCCCTGTCCAGAGCAGTCTGATGACCTTCTCAATTACAGGAGGCCAGAAGGATTCAAGGAGAGTGAAGTGGAAATTTCTGGTTTCATTGAAGACTCAGTTGAGTGATGTGATGTTTTGCAAGAAGCTGTCTTGTGACAGTTCATGTGATGTTTTGTTGGAGGCTACCTTGTGGGAGGGCACATGATGTTTTGCTCTGAGCTCTTGTCAGCTGAGAACATCCATGGGTGGACTCCGAGGAGAGGAGGTATATAGAAGCCCATAGAAAGTGAGACATCTCTCTTTGGATCTGAATCAACATAGTTGCACTGGTCTTTGTGTATGGACTCTTGACTTCACAGAAATAAATGTTCCAGAGAACTTCTCAGGGCAATCCAACTGAGTCTTGTGGGTTTTGCTGACTTGTCCCGATCTTCTGAATCATGCTGATTCATGTTGCTATTTGGTGTTGGCCTATGGACTGGACTGCTGGTATCTGAACAACAAAGAGTAGACTCACCTCAAGAAACTACTTCAAAATGTTTTACAACCCTCTTTATCTAATAACCTTTCTTTTTTACCTTTGGTCAGTGGGTAGAAAAGAGGTAGAAACACTGAAGAAGCCTAAATAAAGTAGGTATGGTGAAAAATCAAAGCTTTCAGGAGAGCATAGAGATAACCAGCCAATAGTAAGTGACTTTGTCATAAAATAAAGTAATGCAATAGAACTTTCAAGATCTTTCTAAAGGTTACTTGGCATGCTGGTTAGTTTTTATACATTGGAAAAATTAAGAGGTAAACAAAGAAATATCAGCATCCCAAAGGCCAATCTGTTTTATGTGTGCAAAACAAAAGGTAAAAGAAATTTTTAAAATATGTCAGAAAGCAAAATGATTAGTCTTCAGAAACAGATTAATGGTGCTACATATTTTCATACAAAGAAAATTATTCATCATTCTTATTTGGAAGACATGAATAGTTGAGCCAGACTGTATGCATTACTCTCAGTTTTGGTTCATATCACTTTCTACTTGAAATTTGGACAAGACTTGCAACAACTAATCAGCAACTTCATTTATAAATGGAGAATTTAAAAATAATTTACATAGCCATAGTAAGTATTAAAATATTGTAATTTATAAAGATATAATATCAGTTCCTGACATAAAATAAAGCATACAAAACAAATATTTTCAATATATTAATTTTGGACACATTCTTAGTAGTTTTGATGACAGATTCTGGGAATTTAAGGATTACCTGGCAATGACAATTAAATCCATAGATGAAGTAATAAAAGAGATAAGCCATCTAATCATAATCCCTGGTTAGCCTATGTTCGCAACTATTTAATAAGCCACTGCAAAGCAAACTCCTTTTACCGGAGGCATTATGGCTGTATAGATAGCAGGCCCAGATTAAACTGAGATATTCAAAGTTGAGTCATAAATTAGACTCATGGATAGGAAAATAAAGTACAAATTAATGAAATAAAAATAAAATGCAATATAACAAAATGGCCAAATAGAATAATAACCTGTATAACATTAAGAGTAACTGAGAACTCAGTAGATTTTAACATAGTTGTCTTTCTGTTTTATCAAAAGAATTCAAGTAAGATTGTTTATAAAAGATAAGATATATAATTATTTCAAGAAAAATAAGTTGAGTTCATATTTTTCTTTCATGATTCATGAAAGACTTCATAATTCCAGAAAAGAAAAATAGAAATAAATAGGAAGTCTATTCTAGAGAAATGGCACCAGAGAGTAGGAAAATAAGAGTTCATACTAGAAAGAATAATATTTCCTAATTCATCTTAAATGAAAACAAAAATAAAGCAACAAAATGAAAACATCAAAAATACAAATAATATAAAATTCAAAATAGTTCTACATAAGCAAAATTGGCTACTAATAAGATGAGGGAGGGGTGAACTAATGAATGTTTTGAAACGTGTTGTTTTGTTGTCAAATCTTAAATTAGTGCCCTGGCCATAATTAAGTAGGATTTAGTTCTTTAAAGTCCCTTTTCTGTCTTTTCTTTTAGCATAGAAAGAATGTACACACTGCTGTGTTTATCACTGATTTAAAGGTCTTTTTCAGATTTGATGCTACAAGTCATTACTTGAATAACTATAAGTTTAAATAGATACATATTTGCAAATTTCACACATTTTAGAACTCATCATGATTGAGTAGACTGGAATAAAAGATTCAATGAAAGATGTCTGCAGGAGGTAAAGATTCATGTAGCTGGAAAATGAAAATAATAGTAAAGACACACAGCACAGCAAAACAATGTGGGTTGTCAATGACATAAAAACATTGGACAGAAAAAATCAAACTAAAGCATCAAAAATAATCTCAATAGAGGAGTTAATTTGGAGAAAGAATGCAGAAATTGTTGACAATAGCAATATACAAGTATTGTATCAATAATATAGCATTCACTCAGAATATTTTCAATGGGGGCAAATTCCAATTTCAAGAATAACTCTGTGGCAAGTAGACATTCAAGTTAAGAGGTAGAATTCACAAAAATATAGTCACTATTCATAAACCTTCATTTTCTGTTTTGACTCAGCTCTAATATTTGGGAACCTGATACATAACAAAGCAAGTTAAACTGAACACAGTTCACAGTACAGCAAAAAAGTACTGTACTAAGAAACAATTCAGGACAGGCATGTAAAAAACTACAGGTGGGATTTGCAAAATCCACTGAAGTTAGAAAATCAAGAGACAAGGGAAGGTAGTTGAATCATGAATCAACACATTTCAATAGAATGCACAGAATTCCAAACTTCCACAAGAGTTAATCAAACATACACCATTACAACAGAGGAATCTTGAATGGCTGAGAAGCAGTTAAAGTAGTGTTCAACATCTTTAGTCATCGGAGAAATGCAAATCAAAATAACTCCAAGATTCCATCTTATACAAGTCAGAATGGCTAAGAACAAAAACACTGAAGTCACAATACTTGCTGGCATGGATGTGGAGACAGGGGAGTACTCCTTCTTTGCTGGTGGGAGTACAACTTATGGAACCTTTCTGGAAATCCATCTGATGATTTCTCAGAAAATTGGGGGTAGTTTTACCTCAAGACCCAGTTATACCACTCCTGGGCATATACACAAAAGATGTTCTACCATATAATAAGAACATTTGCTCAACTATGTTCATAGCAGCTTTATTCATAATAGCCAGAAATTAGAAATAATGTAGATGTCCCTCAACCAAAGAATGGATACAGAAATTGTGGTATGTTTACAAATGGAATATGACTCAGCTATTATAAACAAAGAAATCCTGAAATTTGCAAGCAAATGATGTCACTAGAAAAGAGTGAGGTAACCCAGACCCAGAAAGACAGACATAGTATGTACTCACTTATAAGCAGAAATTAGACCTATAGTACAGGATAACCATATTAAGATGCACAGGCCCAAAGATACTAAGTAAGGAAGGCCCAAGAGAGGGTACTGAAATGTCACTTAGAAGGGGAAATAGAATAGACAGCAGAAGTGGATGAAGAGAGGGAACTGGGCAGGATATGGGATGGCAAGAGAAACAAGGGTTGGGATCAGATGTGGTGAGAACAGAGGTGGGAGATGAGAAAGCAGGGAACAAGAATGAAAACTGGTGAGGTTCATCTCTTCGTCAAGCTAAAGGCCTGTGACAGGGTAGGTTTCTGGGAGGATATGGTGTGATTCTAGCTGAGACTCCTAACAGGAGTGGGAGGGGACATAAAGATGGACGTTCCACCTCCTAGCCAGGAAGAAGTAGTGTATGGAGGGGAACAAAAACCACTGACAAAACCTGTGATCCAAAAATTACCCTGCCTATAAGAAGTGCAGGGAAAAGAAGGAACAAAGATTGAGGGAAAGTCCAACCAAAAACTGGCTGAACATGAGACAACACCATGATAAAGAACTAGCCCCTGATGCTATTAATGATATTCTGCCATGCTTGTAGACAGGAGCCTACCATGACTGTCATCTGGAAGGCTCCAGAAAGCAGAGGATCCAGAAAGATGCTGGGACTTGTAGCCAAGCATAAGATGGAGCTCCAGGGGTCCTGTGGAAGTGTTGGGTGAAAGAAGGAAGGACTTGGAGGGGACAGGAACCCCACAAGAAGACCAACAGAGACAACTCACCCAGAGCCATGGGACTTTACAGAGACTGAGACATCAACTAAGGAGTAAGTATGGTCTGGACCAAGCCCCATGCACATATGTGGCTGTTGGGCAACTTGGTCTTCATTTGGGTCACCTGGCAAGTGGAGGGTCCAGGGCTCTTTCTATCATAGACTCTATTGCCTGCTTTGTGATCACTTGGTCCTTGCAGAGCTGCTCTGCCTGGCCTCAGGGGATGAGGATATGCTCAGTCCTGATGTTTCTTGACCTGCTGAGGAGGGTAGATACTGTGGGAGGGGAGCACTTCTTTTTCTAGGGGAAAAGAGAGAGGGGAAAGAGAGTAAGGGAGACTGGGAGGAAAGAAGGGAGGTGACACCCTTGGGATATAAAGTAAATAAAGTGAAATAAAAATAGCAGAAAAAAATTACCCAAACCAGAGAAAAGTAAAAAAAAAAAAAAAATACTCAATTCAATACTAATTAGGACTGCATTAAGTGTAGATATATAATTAGATTTTCCTAACATTCATCTAGCTCAGACTGCTCATTTCCAGAAATTCTTCAAAAGCTGTCTTTCATGTCCTTAACGTGACCTTGTGACTCGGCTTCACAGCACTCCCTTCCTTCCTGGGCCCTGTAGTCCACCTGTACCTCCTTTAGGCTTTGGTAAAGCAGTATTTTATTATGTACAGTAATGAAATAATAATTCATAAAGGTACATTACTAACAAATGACAACTACTAAAATTGCTGTTTGTATATTAATGATAACCCATTTATATTTCCATTGCTACAAGTTCAGGGTTATCTCATAAATCTCATTTACATTAGAGAGAAATGCAATTTGAGAGAAAGTGACTTGATAATTTTTCTTCCTTACATTTTCACCTTTAAAAAAATGAATGATTTTCCAGAAAAACAGCATTTTCTTAGTCATCTGATGTTAGTCTTCATACCGACTTTTAACACATAAACTAAAATACTTACCTACAAAACAAGAAAAACCTAATTCTTGTTAAAGATCTGTTGGTTTGGTCTTTCTTAACTTTAGCAAATGATGACATTGAGTTCAAGACTGTGCTGTGAAAAAAAAATGTGTTTTCTAGGTGGTTACACAGAAGCTTGGTAAATATTTCTCTTTTCTTTTTCTTTTTTAGATCCTGTAAGTCAAAGGACATCATCAATAGGACGAAATGGCAGCCTAGAGAATGAGAAAAGATCATGACCAACTTTATATCCAACGGAGGACTACTATCCAAAATATATAAAGAATCCAAGAAATTGGACACCAACAAACTAAATAATCCAACTAAAAGACTAGGTACAAAGCTACACAGAGAATTCTCAACAAGGGATATTTAATGGCTGAAAACATTTAAAGAAATACTCAACATCCTTAGTCATCAGAAAAATGCAAATCAAAATGACTCTAAGATTCTATTTTTTTACACCTCTCAGAATGGCTAAAACAAAAAACTCAAGTGATAGCACATTCTGGATAGGATATGGGGAAAAGGGAATTCTCCAATTGCTGGTGGGAGTACAAACATGTATGAACACTGTGCAAACTAATCTGTAGTTTTCTCAAAACAATTGGGACTAGCTCTACCTCAAGACCCAGGTATTCCACTCCTGGCCATACACCCAAAAGATGCTCCACATTCCAACGAGGACATCTGTTCAACTATGTCCACAGCAGCTTTATTCATATTAGCCAGAATCTGGAAACAACCTAGATGTACCTCAACTGAAGAATGGATAAAGAAAATGAGGTATATTTATACAATGGAATACTAACTCAGTTATTAAAAACAAAGACATCATAAAATTTTCCGGCAAATTGATGGAAATAGAAAAGATCATCCTTATGAGGTAACCTAGATCCAGAAAGACATGCATGGTATGTACTCACTTATAAGTGGATATTAACCATAAAGTACAGGATAGCCACGGTACATTCACAGACCCAAAGATGCTAAGTAAAAGGGAAGACATAAGGGAGGATACTTTAATCTTATAGAGAAGTAGAAGTGAAATAGACATCTAGAGGGGATGGAGGGAGGAGTCTGGGTGGTGGAGTGTGTATGTAGGGGAACAGGATGCATCAAGTGTGGGAGGACTAAGGGAGAAAGAACTGGGAGAAAGAACGGAAATTTGTTTCAGGGCGGCACAGCTCTGGGAAGAACCAGAAACCTAAGACAAGGAAAACTCCTAGGAATCTATGAGAGTGACTCTAGCTAAGAGACTCCTACTAACAGGGGATATGGAATTTGAAATGGTCACCTCCTGTAAACAGTCAAGACTTCCAATGGCAGAATAGGGACGCACGCAAACCACCTGCAACACATTTGGCCCAAAATTGCCCTGCCTATCTGTCGTGCAGATATTGAGGTAATGGCCAACCAACTTGTGGCTCATCCCATGAGAAAGTGTTAACCCCTGACACTATTAATCATATTTTGCTACACATGCAAACAAGAGCCTTCTGTAAAGGTCCTCTCAGAGGCTTTACCCAGCAATTGATGGAAAAAGATGCAGAGAACCACAGCCAAACTTTAGAATGAGTTTGGAAAATCTTGTAGGAGCATGGGAGAAGGATTGAAGGAGCCAGAGAGGTCAAGGACAGCACAACAAAACCTACAGAATCAACTAATATAGGCCCATAGAGGCTCACAGACACTGAAACACCAACCAAAGAGCACATATGAGATGGACCTTGTTCCCCTATACAGACTTAACATGCACAGCTTGGTCTCCACATAGATCCCCTAACAACTGGAGCAGGGGCTGTCTCTGTCTTTGTTGCCTGCCTTTGGATTCCTCTCCCTTAACATGGAGAGGAATGCTGTATTTTGGTTCAATAGGAGAAGATGCTCCTAGTTCTACTGTATCTTGATTTGTATCTTGATCTCCCAAAAATATCAACCTCTTCTTTGAGGAGAAGTGAAGGAGGGAATGGGGTTAAGAGAGGTAAGAGGAAAGTACTTGGAGGATAGAAGGGCAGGGACGCTGTGACAGGAAAGTAAATTAAATAATTAATTATTGTAAAAATAATAAAAATAAATAGATTTGGCCCCATACTATAACAGGGAAAGAAGATTCATTCATTACTTTACATGTGTCAGTGTTCTTCCTCTATGTATATATGGGTACCACTTGCTTGATTTGTGTTTGTAGAGGTCAGAAGAGGATGACAGATCCTCTGAAACTGGACTTTGGGATGATTGCTAGCACTGAAACAACAGCAACAAGTACTTTAAACTGTTAAGACATCTCTCTATTCCTTATTAGTCAATATTACTGCTTATAATGTCTGGTGCTTGAAGCTGAAAACAAACAAAACAAAATATTTCCAGTCATAAATCTATTTGACAGATTGAAAACAAACTGCCTTAAAATTGTTCAACAGAAAAAAAATTATTTATTTCCTACTATTTTGGTGCCTGCTGCTTTCAGATATGTCAATAATAACATTTATGGAGGAAAATATTAGTGTTTTCATGCCTATTTAAATGGACATTTTGTTCAATTTTTACTGCAACATCAGATATCATGTCCAGTAACTAACTACAATAATGGCTTGTGGGAACTCCCCAACAATTGGGTCCAGCAGTTACCATAAGCCACAATAGAACTAATCAGAAAAAATGTCAGTCTGGAAGAAGAAAGTTGGAACCAAAGGCCTTGTTGAAGAATAACAAATATCCATTTAAATGAAATTTCTCTTTTCAAAAGTCAAATAAGAAGTTGTGAAAATAATTGTATGTACGTAGGTGTTTTTAAAACTTCACTGTGTAGTATAAAAGAGTTTTGTCAAAGTTAAATGTACAAGAATAAACATCTGCATTACTGATGATAGATATATTAGCCAAAACTTAGCAATTCTGTGTAAGTTTCCATGAAACTGCATGGCTGTAGTTTATTGCTTCTAAAGTCTTTGGGAACTGCATTAGTAAATTTTCTTGTTGCTGTGACAAAAAACTTTACAAAGCAACTGGAGAAAGGAAGTGGTAGACGAGAGGAAACAGGATGGGAGCCTACAACAGATGTCTTTGAAAAAACTCTACGATCAGGGGATCGAAGCAGATGCAGAGACTCACAGACAAACTTTGGACAGAGCACAGGGAGTCTTATAGATGAAGGGGGGATATAGAGGGAATGAGAGGGGACAGGAGCCCCACAAGGAGACCAGCAAAGACAAAAAGGTTGGAACTGGGAATTATGACAATGTATCAATTAAACACCAGGCATAGAGAGGACCTAAAGTCCCCGCTCAGATGTAGCCCATAGCCAGCTCAGTCTCCATGTGGGTCTCCTAGTAAGGGGAAAAAAAAAACGGTCTCTGACATGAACTCTCTTGCCTGCTCCTTGCTCACTTCTTCTTGGTGAGAGGACTTAGCCAGTCCACAGAGGAAGAGGATTCGGGCAGTTCTGTTGGGACTTGATAGGCTAGGGTCACACAGTAAGGGAGGAGGACTTCCTATATCAGTGGACTAGGGGAGGGGGATAGGGGAGGAAGAGGGAGGGAGAGTGGGACTGGGAGGCGATGAGGGAGGGGGCTACAAGCAGGATACAAAGTGAATAAATTGTAAATAATAATAATGATAAAAATAATAGAAAAAAGAGAAAAGAAGGGATCATTTTGGTTTATAGTGCAAAGTGGATACAATATATTTTATGATTAGGAAGGCAAGGAAGCAGAAATATGGTCACCTGCTTATATTATATCCAGATTCATGGTAGGAAGACAGAAAGTAAGTACTGTCGTGCAATCTCAAGTCCTACCCCCAGAGCCTTCCTTCCTCGTGCAAATTATACCTCGTTTTCTTCACATGGAAAACCTTTATCTAATTTATTATAAGTAGTTTTCAGTTTTAATTTTAATTATTATTTTTTATAATTTGTTCTCTTTGTATTCTGTCCGTAGTCCCCTCTATCATCTCCTTATGGTCCCATACTCTCTTCCTCTTCCTGCTCCCCCATATCCCTCCCCTAGTCCACTGATAGAGGAGGTCCTCCTCCTTCTCTACCATCTGACCCTAGCCTATGAGGTCAAATTATACTTCTTAAAGAACCTGTGGCCTTACAAAACAGGTCATGAGCTGTCAAAGAAGTGTTCAGAAATATTACGCTTATGGGAATACTTTATATTCATACCATAACCAAAAATATATACTTTCATTGTTACATTTATTTAAATGACCCTAAACATTGTGTAATTCTTTATATGGATTTTATGCATAATCATAGATTTCTATGTGATACTTTAGTTGGAAATAGTTTCTTAAGATTCCAATTTTTGATATTTAGTTGGTATAAAATTCATAGAAAGGACAAGACTTAATTGATCTGATCCTGCAGTCCCTCAGATAACTTGTGGGGTTACCACTCTGGTGTTTTTCTGAGTTGAATTTCAGTCAGTCTCCCATGTTAAGAGCCAGTATGTACAAGGTCACTTGAAGGTTATTCATCATAGTTATCTTCCCTTTCTCACCACTTAGAGAATATGGTTCAAAAATACTTCCCTAGCTTGCAAATAATACAGATATTTAATATAAAATTTGAAATGGAAGTAAAACCATTTAAAGAAATGATGGTATGTACAGTTAGTAAAATTAATGGTTAGGTGGTAAAGTTCATATGTTCTTGAAAATTATAATGATATTTCTGTGAACAAAATGGTTGTTAGTATTCTATGTTAGGTTTATTCAAATACATTGGAGAACAAAATATTTCTTTTGTCAAGTAATTTCAATTCAAATAATATTACCATTGAATAATGATTTACTTTTAATTTTTATACACTTGTACAATTTTGTAAAACCTTTTTTTTTATTTTAGTGGTATAGTTAAATATTTGTAATACTAATCTATTATATAAACCACATAATTCTAGCATCAGTCTGGAAAATTCCATGTAATCCTTTTATCTCCTATAAGAAAAAAATAATGAATATTGTTGATTTTGCCTTTGTACATTGCATTGAAATGTTGGGGAACTCAGAATGGGATTATTTTTTAAGCTTACTGAAGCTAAATAACAAGTCACCCATTTAGTATTTGGAAGTCAAGAAAAAATGATTGAGGTCAGAAGCGATTAAACACAAACACTGAACAGTTTCCAGCTGATGGGATGTATTACAAAATGCGGCTAGTTTTATCAATATCATTTTTCTACTTCATTAGCTTTATTTAGCCAGGAGGCTCAGAGAGGGAATATAGACCTCTTTATCATCACTCAACTTTTATCCAGCTGTGAGAGAAATGGCCAGGGAACTTCACTGAGCCCTAAAGGGCAATGGTGAATAGATGTAGTTCTTTCCCTGACTTGACCTCCACAACTCTGTGATGATATCTGACATGCTTTCAGAAGAAGCATGTTCTTTAATTAAGAAAATGCTCACTTATTCCTCCTCCAATTTCAGCTTTGGGGATTTTGAAATTGTACCTTGGTGTTTGGTGGAAGAATATAAGTGTCTTTGATCAGAGGCAACTAGATCAAGTGATAACATAATATTGATGACTATCCAGTGTGTTATATGACAATGCACATGGAACTATATATTCAAGAAAACTGTGATACTTAACACATACAAAAGAGGCTTAAACAAACTTTGCTTGATTTTATTAAACTGTACAGTAATGGAGACTGCTTATGTGGCCAGAATATTTCTTTCACTCTTCCTCACTAATACTCATGTATTTCAGATATCCTAAAACCATTATTGCACATCATTTTAAAATAATCATTTTTGGGCAAATGAATGTTCTGAGATTTTTTTTTATACAAGAACTATATCTATATCATTGTTGTTCTTTCCCGTCTCTTACAATCCCTCCCATATTTCTATCCCAAATTTATGATTTTTGTCTTTAATTACTATTGCTATGTGCATACACAAATGTATTTACACACATACATGTGTATAGCCTAATGCATTCACTTAGCTTTACTTTATAAACATTTGTCCAGGGCTGACCAGTTGGGATTGGACAGTCTCTATGGGATACAATTGCTGGAATAAACTGATTCTTTTTTTTTTTTGATTCGTGTATATTATTTATTTTCCCATTAAAGCTTTATCATTCAAAAGATTTCAACAGAAAAACCACAATTATTCCCACTGTTTTTCAAATAAAAATAATAAGAATCCATAGCTCATTTATCTTTTTTAATTTTTTTTATTAATTAGACTTTATTTACTTTATATCCCCCCTCTAGTTCCCTCTCTCTTCCCCTCCCAACCCCTCCTTTCCTCTCTTCAGGTTCCAGTGGAGAGGATGTGCTTAGTCCTGCTGAGACTTGAGGTGCTAGGGTGGGTTGTGAGTCCTTGGCTGAAGGGAAGATGGGGAGAAGGGAGTGTGAGGGTGGAACTGGGAGAAGAGTAAGGTGGCTGGGATCAGGATGTAAAGAAATACAGAAATCTGTGGCAAGAAAAGAAAACATGAGGGAAAAAGAAAATAATTGAGTATTGTATTGATTTAGTAAAATGGCAATATTGGTATCTTCAGTCTAATCCTCTGCAACTGGGTGGCTGGCTAAGTCACACTGTCAAGCATGAATTACCTCCTGTGGAGAGCGCCTTAAGTCCAACTGGAATGCTGTTAGTTGCATCAAGGTAAAAGTGCTATGGTTGCATTGCTGTGGATATCTTGCTGCTCCAGTCATTCAGCTGAAAAAAAAATCATGACATTTAAACTTATATGTATGGAAGTAGAAGATATTGTACCAATTCGGTAATACTGAAACAGAAATACATATATTTTAAGTTTATTCTTATTTGTAGAGCCTAGCTTTAAGTCTTCAGATGTGAATAGAAAACCTGGAGTAAATACAAGACACAAGAGAGTAAAAATGGACCATGGTATTCTTTGAGAAGGATCTTTAGTGGGTAATAATATGATATGGAAAAGGAGAAAGAGGTCCTGTTCATGTGTAGGGGGAGGGGAAATCATTGAAAGGGAAAGGGGGAGGAGAAATAACAATCACCAAATATGATTGAATAAGCAGCAAGGAAACATTTGTGTTTAAATATATATATATATAATTTGTAAATCGACTCCCATAAGGTAACATCAAAATGCTGAAGTCACCATAAACTTAGAACACATGACTTGGAGGAATCAAACAGAAATTGGCCTAGAAATCCCTTTAAATACTGGCTCTCAGGTTCTATGCAAACTACCAAGAAAGAAGAACACAAGCCCTGCTTGACACATATTAGTTGAATCTGTCTTGCAGATTCTGGAGCTTCAGACTTACTTCTTAGAGGCTGTTTATATTCATTCCTTTTCATTTATGACAAGAACATACTGATGTAACCCATGGCAGCTCATTCTCCAAGTGGGATTCACTAGTAAGGGAAGCAAGGGCAGTCTCTGACATGAATTCAGTAGCTGTTTTTTTTATCACCTCTCTCTGAAGGAGTGGCTTACCAAGCCACAGAGGAAGACAATGTAGCCAGTCCTAATGAGACTGATAAGCTAGGGTCAGATGAGTGGAGGAGGAGCATGAAAGGAGAAGAGGAAGAAAAGGTAAGACTTGTGGGGATGAAGGAAGGGGTACAGGTGGAATAAAAAGTGAATAAATTGTAATAAATAGAAATTAATTACTTAGTAAAAAAGATTACATAGTGAAGTCAAATAACATCAACACCATCTTTGGATCTTTTTGATATTTTTAAATTCTTTATTAATTACACTTTATTCACTTTTTATCCCCCTGTGGTTCCCACCCTCCTCCCTTCCAAATCCCTCCCTTCCTCCACCCTCTGCATGCATGCCCCTCCCCAAGTCCACTGATAAGGGAGGTCTTCTTTTCCTTCCTTCTGATCCTACTCAATTAGGACTCATCAGGAGTGGCTGCATTTTCTTCTTCTGTGGCCTGGTAATGCTGCTTCGCCCTCAGGGGGAGGTAATTAAAGAGCAGGCCAATCAGTTCATGTCAGAGACAGTCCCTGTGTTCCTATTACAATGGAACCCACTTGGATACTGAACTGCCATGGGCTACATCTGTGCAGGGGTCTTAGGTTATCTCCATGCATAGTCCTTGGTTGGAGTGTCAGTCTCAGGAAAGACCCCTGTGCTCAGATTTTCTGGTTCTGTTGCTCTCCTTGTTGACTTCCTGTTCTCTCCAGATCTTACTGTTTCCCACTTCCTTTCTAAGATTCCCTGCACTCTGCCCAAAGATTGCCCGTAAGTCTCAGCATCTGCATTGATAGTCTGCAGGGCAGAGTCTTTCAGAGGTCCTCTGTGACAGGCTCCTGACTTGTTCCCTCTTTTCTCCTTCTTCTGATGTCCATCCCCTTTGCCTTTCTGGATAGGAATTGAGCATTTTAGCAAGAGTCCTCCCTCTTGATTAGCTTCTTTAGGTGTACAGATTTTAGTAGGTTTATCTTATATTAAATGTCTATATGAGTGAGTATATACTCTGTGCATCTTTCTGCTTCTGGGATAGCTCACTCAGGGTGATCTTTTCCAGATCCCACCATTTACCTGCAAAGTTCATGATTTCCTTTTTTTTTTTTTATTGCTGAATAATATTCCATTGTGTCGATGTACCACAGTTTCTCCCTTCCTCCACTGACGGGCATATGGGCTATTTCCAGCTTCTGGCTATTACTAAGAAAGCTGCTGCAAACATGGTTGAGCAAATGTCTTTATTGTGTACTTGGGCCTCTTTTGGGTATATGCCTAGGAGTGGTATAGCTGGATCTTGAGGAAGCAATATTCCTATTTGTCTGAGGAAGTGCCAGATTGCTTTCCATAGTCATTGTACAAGTTTACATTCCCACCAGCAGTGGAGGAGAGTTCCCAACAAGCATGTGTTGTCACTTGAGTTTTTGATCTTAGCCATTCTGTTTCCATTACTAACTACTAATTTCAATTAAGATAATCTGTATCAGAATGGTATAATAGTGTATGCTTATATGCTGAGGAATGCTGTCAATTGAAAGTTTTCCTGATATGAGATATTAACAGAACTCACTAAATAGTCCAGCAATACTCCAAGGCCTTAAAGGGATGTCAGTATCATAAATATCTACTGGTCACCTGCTCTGTCAAATACTGTTATTACCATACCCTTCTGTTTGCTAAGGAACACCTAAGCCATTATCCTTCCTCAAAGAATAGTCTTGAAATTTCTTTCTTCCTTGATTTCAGTGAAGTCACATTTCACTGCTTAGTCCATTCTATAGAATGACAACAGATGAAAGAATCCACAGGTTGAAAGCTTCATTCTGTTTTAGAGTTGAGAAGCAGAGCCTCTCCAAAGCTTATTGCCTTCTTACAATGTGAAATTAATGCAGGAACAAAAAACAATTTGAAGTTTCTAATAGTGTGTCTTCTTTCAACTATATTTGGTTTAAAAAGATTTTAAATACAGTTTACAATTGAGGAATTAAATTTCTTTTATCACAAATAACTCAAGAGGATCCAATATTTGCTTGAGTGCTGAGAAAATGAGACAGCTAAGTGAGCAGGGGTTTAAGTGCAATAGATTCTTGAGGGCTAGACAATTTAATGAAACCATTCTGTGTAAAAGAGAAGAGAACCTCACAAACCAACAAATGAGCAACTGGCTTCACATTAGTCCTTGTGTATTATGGCATCTCCAACATAGCAAAACAATTTTGTAGATTATTTCTACTTAAACAAATCATGTTGAGAATACTGAACTTGGTAAGTTACCAATCTGACTTGGTAGTACTTACAATTAAAATTTCCAAATGAAGGTAAAGATTAGGTGTTTAAGAGGCAGGGAGTATAAGAGAAAAAAACCTTGAAACAGTGGGAAGGACAACAATAAATAATTCCAAAGATCATGCAGTCAAATAAAATGAATCTCTGATAAAAATCCAAGCTTACTCAGAAACAAGGTCTTTTACTGATCCTATCAGTTTGGACGTCAAGAAGCATTTATCACTCAATGTATGTATCGCATCATAAGAGAAAGGCTCAGTAAATAAACATAATATCCTTACTGTGAAATTCTATCGAGACAATCAAAGATCTGGGAATATAAGCTCTGTATCTGTCTTCTATCTGTCAGCTATTTATGATTTATCATCTTTAATTAGTTTTCTGTTTCTAATTATCTAGCTGTATGTATATGTATACAAATATAAACATATATATGTAACTATATCATTATATGTATATATCCTGTATCAATTATCAATCTATGTAATCTACTAACCTACCATCATATAAAAGGTATCATCATGTCGAAGTTATACTACACTTAAACAGAATTATACTTGGAAGATTAGGGTGAGAGAGTTATTGAATAGAAGTTAACTTATTAATTTGATAGGTACCTGTTAATTCTGTCTTTGCAGAATATGAGGTTAGGTATACATTTTTTTTTAATTTTATTTTTTTCTTATCAGTTACATTTTATTAACTCTGTATCCCAGCCGTGTCCCGATCCCTCATTCTCTCCCAGTCCCTCCCTCCCTCCCTCATCTCCATCGTGCCCCTTTCCAAGTCCACTGATGGGGGGACCTCCTCCCCATTCATCTGATCCTGTTTTATCAGGTATCTTCAGGACTGGCTGCAAAGCTCTCCTCTGTGGCCTAATAGGACTGCTCCTCCCTTGGGGGGTGGGGAGGCCAAAGAGCCAGTCATTGAGTTCCTGTTAGAAATAGTCCTTGTTCCCCTCACTATGGGAAACCAATTGGTTACTGAGCTACCACAGGCTACATCTGAGCAGAGGTTCTAGGTTATATTCATACATGGTCCTTGGTTGAATGTCAGTCTCAGAAAAGACCTTGTGCCCAGATATATTTGGTCCTTGTGGAGCTCCTATCCTTTCCTCATCAGACTAACTCCCCTTCTACATTTTATTTAAGTATTGAGTCGTAGATACAGAAAAATAAAGAACCGTAGTAAAAGAAGAATAAAGCAACAAAGAAACAAGCACAAAAGGAAAAAAAAAAAAAACACATTTCCAGAATATCAGTTCTCTTCCTACAAATAAATAAATAAATAAATAAATAAATAAATAAATAAATAAATGTTTTCCCAGACAAAATATTCATGTTTATACTATTTAGAATCTTTAATTAAATAATATTAAAAATAAGAGATCAAGTGAAATTAAAAGAATGATAATTCAATTGGCATTTTTTATAGCTTAGTATTTTCTTTGGACCAATCTCTGCAAGTGAATCTTGTGCTGTTTTTTTCATCATTTAAGACAAGTTAGGTTCAATTACCCATGTTCAAGATACCCATGAGAGAAATACAAATCAAAATTACTTTGAGGTCTCATCTTATGCCTTCCAGAATGGCTATTATCAATAACACAAGTGAGTCGTCATGGTGGTGAGAATGTAAAATAAGGAGAACACTACTCCATTATTGGGGGTAGTACAAATATGTACAGCCACAATTCAAATCAATGCTATGGTTTCTCAGAAAATCGGAATCAATCTATCTAAAGATTCAACGATACAGCTCTTGGGCCTATACCCAAAGAACACTTAATTCTACCACGACAACACTTCCTCAGCCACTTTCTGTGCTGCTCTATTCTTTCTTTTTTTAATGTTTTTTTAATTCTTTTATTTTTATTAATTTCACTTTATTCACTTTGTATCCTCCCATAATACCCTCCCTCCTCTGTTCCCGATCCCACCCTCCTTCCCCCTTCTTCACACATGCCCCTCCCCAAGTCCACTGATAGGGGAGGTCCTCCTTTCCTTCCTTCTGATCTTAGTCTATCAGATCACAACAAGAGTGGCTGCATCCTCATCTTCTGTGGCCTGGTAAGGCTGCTCCCCCCTCAGGGGGAGGTGATCAAAGAGCAGACCAATCAGTTTATGTCAGAAGTAGTCCCTCTTCCCATTACTATGTAACCCACTTGGACACTGACCTGCCATGGGCTACATCTGTGCAGGGGTTCTAGGTTATCTCCATGAATAGTCCTTGGTTGGAGCATGAGTCTCTGGGAAGTTCCCTGTGTTCAAATTTTATGGTTCTGTTGCTCTCCTTGTGTGGTTCCCATCCTCTAGGGGTCTTATTATTTCCCACTTCTTACATAAGATTCCATGCACTCTGCCCAACATTTGGCCAGAAGTCTCAGCGTCTGCTTTAATAGTCTGCAGGGCAGAGGCTTTCAGAGGCCCTCTGTGGCAGGTTTCTAGGTTGTTCCCTGTTTTCTTCTTCCTCTTCTGATGTCCATTCTCTTTGCCTTTCAGGATGGGGATTGAACATTTTAGTCAGGGTCCTCTCTCTTGGTTAGTTTCTTTAGATGTACAGATTTTAGTAGGTTTATTCTATGTTATATGTCTATATGAGTGAGTATATACGTGTGTGACTTTCTGCTTATGGAACAGCTCACTCAGGATGATATTTTCTAGGTCCCACCATTTACCTGCAAATTTCATGATTTCCTTATTTTGCATTGATGAGTAATACTCTATTCTTAATAGCCGGAAACTGGAAATAGAAAAGATGTCCATCATTAGAAGAATAGGTAAAGAAAATATTTTACAGTTACATGTGGAGTATTACTCAGATGTTTAAAAAAATGACATCATGAATTTTTCTGTCAAATGGGTGCAATTAGAAAAAAAAATTATTCTGAGTGATAGAACAGAGATCCAGAAATATAAGTACAGTATGTAGTCACTTAAATGTGTATATTAGCCAGTAAGTTAATGGTAATCAGAAGAATAAGTTGTTCTGAATCAATTGAGCAAAGCTCATGTGAACTCCCAGAGACTGAAGCAGGACACATAGGGTCAACATGAGTCTTTACCAAGTCCATTAAGTATATATTAGAGCTTTCACCTTAGTATTTTTATGGGAAAACTGAGTGTGTGAATGAGTGGGTCTCTGATTCTTGTGCCATCTCTTGGGCTCTTTTCCTTCTGTTGATTTGGCAATGTAATAGTCTTTGTTTAGTTTTACTATATTTTATTTTTACCATGCTTTGTTTTCATCTCTTAGAAGCCTGTTCTTTTCTAATAAAAGACAAAAGGTGAGTGTATCTTTAAGGGAAGGGGAGAAAAACTGGGAGGAGTAGAAGGAGGCAGAACTGTGAACAGAATATACTGTCTGAGAAAAGATTCTATTTTCAATGAGAGGAAAAAAATAAAATAAAATAAGGTTTGGCAAGTTTACAGGAATACAATTATGGACTTCATACAAAGTGAGCAGAGAAATGCCAGAGTATCACAGGCTGTGGGGAATACAGTGTAAGAACAGCATTGGGACCTAAAACTGAGTTTCACTTGGCATGTCACAGAGAGTATACCCTAAGGTACCACCTCCACCATTTTCTGGACATATGATAACACACAAGAAGTGTTCTGAGCTTGACTCAGACTCTCTCCATATCCCCTCTTTGCTCTCTTTCAAATTTTATGATCATGTTTAAAAAATAATTATTGCAATATATATATATTGTGTGTATTCACATATACGTTATAATGTGTGCTTAATATATAATTATAAAACATAACAAAAAGAAAAGAGTTGGTGGTAAGAATGTGCAGAATACAATCCAGTATAGCCACTACCAATATAAATGTAAATATGGATTTTTTTCCCACAAACTGAAACAGAATTACCATATAACCCACCTGTTCCACAGTCAATGAATCTATATTAAAGGACTCTCAATTCTGCCATAGAGATACAGCAATAACTTGTTCGTTTTTTGAGGGTTTATAGCAGGCAATTAGTAGAACCAGCATAAATGTCGATCAGTACAAGAATGAATGAAGAAAATATGGTATGTGCATATTTAATTAGAACAAAAATGAATTAATAGCATGTACAGGAACATGTATACAATTATTGGATTTCAACAGGTTCAGTGACATAAGTCCAGAAAACCAATTTTATCTAAATTCCTGTGTGTGTTTGTAGTCATGAAATTATAAAGAATACCCCAAGAAGCAAAAAAGAATTATTAAGAAGTAGGAGAGAGATAAATAGTAGAAAATGGTATGTATGTGACATGCATGAAGAATAGGCGCTATTTTGAAGAATGAAGGACCAGCAACAGGGTAGCTATGTGAAGAAGAGTGGGTATGTGCTATGAATTAGAATTATATGTATTAAAAACTATGACATTTCATTATATCAAAAACTGAAATTCAGCAAATTATTTTATTTGTCTTGTTTTGGGGGCTGTGATGTGGCAATTAGTCCTTTTGTTGACGCATTTGAGCAGGGCCAGGTGAAAGTAAAGCCTTTGATGGCACAGTACAGAATTGCTCTGTACAAATATCATTGTAAGCTCACAACAGAACTTTAATGCCACATTGCCACTGCATATTTGAAAACTACTTGAGCAGCTCTTGCGTGTAAACGGAACATTGTGATATCACAGTTAAGAATAGTGATGGCACAGTGCTACAAAATGAAGGCTAAATTCAGCGCCGTTGTGCAAAAAGTAAGATATTCTGATGTCATAGTGGAGCACTGAGTTGTCACAGATGAATACCATGACATAACTAAAATTTTAGGAATATATTAAAGGGAATGTTTGATAATACACAGAGAGAAAGGAAACACTAAAACGATCGCAACAATTTCAAAATATGAAGTGTAGTAAAATTTCTTTCATCAGTTTTCTCCATCCTGGATAAATGATTTTATTTATTGATTGATTTTTGTATTTTACAGCAGCCCTTTGATTTCTTTTTAAATTACTCTTTTATTCTTTGATAATATATTTACATCATTTTTCTTCTCTTTCATCCTTCCAAAACTTTCAATATACTCCTCCTTGCTCTCTTTCAAATCCATGCTCTCTTTTTTCATTAATTGTTTTTATGTATACACACACACATACACACACACACACACACACACACACACACACACACACACACACACACACGGGCACACGCTCCTAAATACATGGATCAACATTCTCAGTCTACATAATATTACTTGTATGTATATAATTTATTCTTAGTGTTTTTAGTATTGCACTTTGAATGTATATATATATATATATATATATATATATTTACACACACACACACAAATATGTGAGTGTGATATACACTATATATATATATATATAGTGTATATCACACTCACATATTTTTTTTCTTTAGGACTGACCATTTAGGATTATACAAATAGTGTTCTCTCTCCTGGGGAAGTCTATTTCTTCTATTTACAGTATTATTTTGGTATCTACACTTTGTGTAGCGCTGAGACCTCATGGGCAATTTCCTATCAACTTTGGCCTGTCTAGTGTTTGCTGTTCTTGCCCAGTTAATGTTTGGCAGTCATGTTCAGATTCTATGTTAGAGCTTCTAGGAGACACAGTCTCATATCAAATTCCTCATTACTCCAGCTATTACAATCTCTCTGCTCCTTCTTCCCCAGTGATCCCTGACTGAGTATTAGTTGTGGGAGTTGTATGTTTATTAGCAGAGACTAGGCACCTTAGCTCTGTATTCCTCTGTAAGGAAAACTGTGGTTTTCCTTAATGTTCTTGGTATGTTGCAAAGAGAATTTCCCTTAATGATCCATAAGTAAATGGTCTGTGAGTAAAGGACACATAATTGGAATGTATTTAGGGATGATACAGGCTTAGTGAAGGGGTACGCATAGGTTGCCCTCCAAGACTCGTGACTTCACCGTCCCTGAGAAGTCGCCTAGGTTTCCAGTACCCAGCGTGATTCCTCCATATCTGATATCAAAAAGCATTTTAGATATCCTGACTTAGTCCTCTGCTAATATGTGCTGGTTTTCTAAGCATTGCCATCACAGCTTTAATGCTAGAACTAAAACTGCTCTTGCCCTAAAACTTTACATAAAAATATGGGTCTTAAGCATCAACTTTCTTCAGTACTTGGTCTAACACTTGTTATAATGATCTGGTGCTGAATGTTCCCAAAAAGTTAATATCTATCACAATTTCAGAAAACCAACTTGATTCTTTTTTATTTTTTGTTTTGTTTTTTATTTTTATTTTTTATTATTAAATTTTTACTTTTATATTAATTACACTTTATTTACTTTATATCCCAGCTGTAACTCCCTCCCTCATTCCCTCCCAACGCCACCCTCCCTCCCTCATCTCCTTCCTGCCCCTCTCTAAGTCCACTGATAGGGGCAGTCCTCCTCCCCTTTCATTTGATCCTAAGTTAACAGTTCTCATCAGGACTGGCTGCAATGTCCTCCTCTGTGGCCTATCAAGGCTACTCCTCCTTCAGGGATGGGGATGTCAAAGAGCCAGCCACTGAGTTCATATCTGGGAAAAATAAAGTCTTCGACTAGTTAATTTAGTAATTAATACAATTAAATGGAAACTAAAAATATTCTAATACAATAAAAATATTTTATAAAGACATTGATATCTATTGTGTGTGTGTGTGTTTGTGTCAGAGACAGAATGACAGAGAGAGAGAGACAGAGAGAGAGAATATAAATCCAGAATTGTTATCCAAAGTAGATAATACTAATATTTTTATGATAAATGTTATTTTAACTGAACAGGTAAATCTGTTACTCTCTATATATGCTTGTTCTATTTCTAAATGTCTAAATTTGGCTGGAAGAATAATGCAAAGGTGTGATTCACAAGGCCTGAAATAAATATTTCTCCTTTGTTCCTTTCAACATTTCAAAGATTCTGGTAGAGACTGTGACAGAGCATATACTTAGTCTTATTTTAGATGGCAATTCTTTATCTCTCCATAAGTATATACAGAAATTATATGAAGAAGAGTCACTGAATTCTCCTAATTATGTGTTGAGTTGAATTCATACACATTTCACCCATCATTTCACACTGATAGGCATGATGGATCATCACTTCTTTATTCTTAACAGTCAATATATTTGAATTCTCTGCCTATAACTTCAGTCCTCAATGGCATCCCTCCCACTTTGCATTTCATTCAGTCAAACCCCATGAGAAATAATAGATTTTTTATATGTCTAGTTTTGGCTATTTTTTTTTCCTCTATGATTGAGTAGTAATTATCTAGGCCACTGATTCTAGTCCCTAGAATTGACTTCCATAATCCAGATTCCAATAAGCTCTGACTTAGAGAATTTGCCTTGTATCTATTTCAACTGCTCAGAACATTACTCTGTGGATGCATATGTTATATTTTCTGTGCTTATAAGACAGTGCAGGACATCCTAAAGCTAGACTAGGGTACCTTTGTAAATTGCTGTCTTGCACTGCCCAACTTTCCCAGTGCTTTTAGGCTATGTGGACTGTGGTTTCCTAGGATTAGATGGCAAAGACAGATCTTTTCTGTTTAAGATCAAGATCAGCCGTGCTTTCTGGGCATATTTTTTTCCTTTGTCTCTGCCCCTGCTTTGATGTTCTCCAAGGTCTACAACTCTACTTGCTGAATACGTCTTTCCTCCCATTCCATCTTACTGCATATATCCTCTTGTCACTTTCTCTCTCTTCACTCCTCTTCATCTTTCTCTGCATCCTGACCCCTACATTTTTGTTTTTGTTTTTAATAAGAGATTTTACATTTGCAACTGAAACTAAAGTGCATTCTTTTGAGTTTTGTTTTCTTCCTTTACTCGGTCTCTGTTGCTGGGTTATTTTTTTACTGAAATTGTCTTTTGTTTCCTTCTGTAATGTGTTTTAGATACAGGGTTATGCTATATAGCTCAGGCACGACTGGAAATTATCTATACAGAAAGAGATCACAAAAACTCTCAGTTGAAAGCCATAGAATCAATCAGGAAAAAAAACAAGAAGAAGAAGAAGAAGAAGAAGAAGAAGAAGAAGAAGAAGAAGAAGAAGAAGAAGAAGAAGAAGAAGAAGAAGAAGAAGAAGAAAACTCTTAAGTCTGAAAAAAAGGAAACACAAGAAACATTTGCTCAAAAAGTTAAAACTCTTAATTTGTTTATCTCAACATTCATTAGAGATGGGGAAATAAGCATTACTAACAATGATACCATGAAGCCACACAAATTACCTGTATAGAGGTGTGCACACACATACGTGTGTGTGTGTGTGTGTGTGTGTGTACATATACACTAGGTTTTTATGAGGATGAAACTGAAACTCACTCAGTTCAAATGAAATGAAAAGGAAACAGTAAGAGCTGGAGAGGACAGGAACTCCACAAGGAGAGCAACAGAACCAGAAAATCTGAGCACAGGGGTCTTTCCTGAGACTCATACTCCAACCAAGCTAGAACCCCTGCACAGATGTAGCCCATGGCAGTTCAGTATCCATGTGGGTTCCATTGTAATAGGAACAGGGACTGTCTCTGACATGAACTGATTGGCCTGCTCTTAATTATCTCCCCCTGAGAGGGAAGCAGCATTACCAGGCCACAGAAGAAGATAATGAGCTACTCCTGATGAGACCTAATTGACTAGAATCAGAAGGAAGGAAAAGAAGACCTCCCCATCAGTGGACTTGGGGAGGGGCATGGCGCATGCATGCAGAGGGTGGAGGAAGGGAGGGATTGGGACAGGAGGGGGGAGGGAACCACAAGGGGGATACAAAGTGAATAAAGTGTAATTAATAAAGAATTTTTTTAAAAAAGGAATTCCTGTTCTATTTTTATGGTCATCAAATTTCTGTATTTTATACTACTTTGAAGCAGCAACATCTTATATAGAATGAATACTGTTAGAATATTGTTTAATTCCATATTTCCATTTTAAAACTTTCAAAAATCATTTTCCAGTAGGGCCTGGAATGGTTTAATAATGTTCATCTAATGCAGTTCTACTTTGCTCTGATACTAGGGGTCTCAGATTTAGAGAACAAAGCTGTCACTTGACAAAGGTTGATTCATTGCATCTGCTCATGATCAATGTGTTCCCTGGGTAGTTGCTTAAATGCTTTTTCATAAACAGTTCAAAAACATTTTTCCAACTGTAAGAACACAGATTAAATCTAAATATTTATAAATAAATTAGTAGCCTCAACATTTACTATCAATTTTATATCCATAAATAAAAAACATTGGAGAGTCCTCATTTCACTAATACTCAAGTTTTCTTTATTTTATAATCTATTTTGCCTGCTTTATTTTATCAATTATGAGAAGCTCTGAGATTTCTATGTTGTATGAAAGATCTGGTGCTTTCTTTGTAGTTCTGTGAATGTATGTTTAATCGTGTTTTGACTATGTTGTTGGATATATGCAAATTTAAAACTATCTTGATTGATTGAAATCTTCATAATCATATAGTAACCCCTTTACCTTAATACCCCCCCACCTAACTTTTTCCCCATATCTGCTTCCCCCTTTCTCCCCTCTTTCCCTTTAGAAAAGAACCAGCCTTCAAGAGTCAATAACCAAATATGCAAACTATTGCATATTTGTGAGATAGTGTGGCCAAACAATGTCTGGTTTAACTTTAACCCCATGCCATGAGAGGAAGCCCAAGCCTTACAGTGCCTGGAAGACCAGAAAAGGAGATTGTATAGCCCAGAGACCTGGGGTAGATCCAAAAAACAATAGCAAAAATAATCAATTAAATGATTTCTAGTGATATAGGCATATATTGGGGCCTTATATAGTGTTCATCAGAGAAGCTTCCATCAGCAGCAGATGGGAGTGGGTGCAAAGACCTACAGCCAGACCTTATGCAGGGAACATGGCTTGCTGAATCAACTAAGCAAGATTAATATAGGCTCCATGAGATGGAAGTGGCTCACAAGGGATTGCACTGGGTCCTCTGTTATGGCTGTTAGCTTGATGTTTTACTGGGACTCCTAATAGGGAGGATAAGTGTATCTCCGACTCCTTTTTTGTGCTCTTGTGACCCTTTTCCTCTTCCTTGCCTTGTCAAGCCTCTATATGAGGGCTTATACCTCAATAAGGTTTTGCTTCTCTAAATTTGTTATATTAAATATATCATGGAAAAATCAGCTACTTATTAGTCCATATCTATCTTATATTGTAACTTTCAGAAACTCAACAAGCTATATCTAATTATGTACCCCTGCCTCTTTATAGGGCCTTATTTATTACGTTTCTTTCAACATTTGTCTTTTTATTCTGTGAGAACTCTGTATTTGCAATGTAGTTAGCACATAACTCAAGTAAAATTCTCAGGTGGTTATGCTTTTGACTACATGAGTAATATGGATTTCTCTGTTTACAAAATTGAAGGCCAGATTAACATTAACAATGAACAGTGACAATCAAACTTAGAAAACCAGAAGTCTAAATTGTCTCTTACATTTATTTGAAAATTTGGGCAGTTAATTTTCTCTCTGTAAAATGAGGACATACAGTAGGTTCTGCCTTCTTAAAAGAGTCAGCAAATTAAGTCCTACTTTCATATGAAGGTCTAGGTGATAATAAAAATTAAGAGATAAACATTTCCCAAAACAAAGAATCTGCAGCTGGTCCTGATGAGACCTGATAGGCTAGGGTCAGAGGGAAGGGGAGGCAATCCTCCTCTATTAGTGGACTTGAGGAGGGGCATGGGAAGAGGAAAGGAGAGTGGGATTGTGAATGGGTGAGGGAGAGGCTGCAGCAGGAAAACAAAGTGAATAAACTGTAATTTATACAAAAATAAATAAAATTTAAAAACTCCATATTATGCTGTTGGAATTGATGTTTCTATTTTCTTGATTAATTTATTTTTATTAATTACAATTTATTCATTTTGTATCCCAGCTGTACACCCTCGCTTTTCCCCTCCAAATCCCACCCTTCCTCTCTCTTCTCCACCAATGTCACTCCCCAACTCCAGTAATGTGGGAGGTCCTCCTACCTTTCCATCTGACCCTCTCAGTCTCATCAGGACTGGCTGCATTATCCTCCTCTGGTCTTGTAAGGCTGTTCTCCCCTCAGGAGGAGGTGAGCAAAGAGTCAGCCATTGAGTTCATATCAGAGACAGCCCCTGTTCTCCTTACTAGAAAACCTACTTGGATAATGAGCTGCCATGGGCTATATCTGTGCAGGGGTTCTAGGTTATCTCCGTGAATGATCCTTGGTTGGAGTATCAGTCTCAGAAAAGACTTCTGGGCCCACATTTCTTTTTAATTTTGTTGCTTTCCTTTTGGAGCTCCTGTCCCCTCCGAGTCTTTCATACCCCCACTCTTTTTTCATAAGATTCCCTCAAAGTTTGACTATGAGTCTCAGCATCTGCCTAAGTACCCTGCTGAGTAGAATCTTTCAGAGCCTCTCTGTGGTAGGCTCCTGTCCTGTCCCTGTTTTCTCTCTCTTTAGCTGTCCATCCTGTTTGCCTTTCTGAATGAGTATTGATCTCATCTTACTCAGGGTCTGCCTTCTTGTTTAGCTTCTTTAGGTGTACAGATTTTAGTATGTTTATCCTGTATTATATTACTAATATCCGCTTATAAGTGAGTATATACCATGTGTGTCTTTCTGCTTCTAGGATACCTCACTCAAGATGATATTTTCTGATTCCCACCATTTGCCTCCAAATTTCATGATTTATTTGTTTTTAATTTCTGAGTAGAATTCCATCGTGACTAATATATATTTTTCAATTTTTTAATTAAATTTTTATTTTTACATTAATTACATTTTATTCACTTTGTATCCCAGCTGTAGCACTCTCCTTCATTCCCTCCCAATCCCACCCTCTTTCCCTCATCTTCTTCCATGACCCTCTTCAAGTCCACTGATGATGAATAAAAATGAGACAAAACAGGCTTATAGCCTGGTTTATTGCTGAAGAGAATATTTTCTCTTCTGTACTTCATTAATAAAGTTCTGCCATTGATTTTGGCTTTCACCACAATCTGTCAAACCTGTTGTGTTTCTCTGTAATTTGGATCCTTTGTATGTCCAGATCTCAGCATCATCTTATTAATTTTATTTTGTCTATATCTGTTGAAGGACCCTGTTGTTGGAGGTTGCAGTCCTCCTGGTCCAGAAAACTTTTCTGAGCTCACTAGATGGAGAATTCCCTGTCCTCAGAACGTCTCCTATTCTCTGCCTGACCTCACCTGGAGAGTGTCTTTAAGCACAGATGTCTCTAACCATTTCTGGTGCATAACTTTTGGCACAGTTCCTTCTCCACTCCCCATTCACAGTGCCAAGAGAATAATTAGGTATTGTGTTGCTATTTCAAATACATGTTGACAAAATGCAAATTAAAGCATCCCTGGAATTTCCAGCCTTAACTATTTATGTATACTATCCTGGGAGTGCCACACTCACTCCCTAAGGACTATCAAGCCTTTGTTCACCTCAATAAAGCTGAACTATCTTGCTGAAGTGGTTTCTGGAAGTCATTCCTTCCTACTTTCTGGCCACCTGAATCCCAAGTTTGTCATTTCTGTTTCCTTATTGCTGAGGATCGGTGGCCAGCAAACCCAGAAGCAAGGGAGAAACACATAAAACAAGTCTTTCTCTAAAGTTAAGACTCAAGTTTCAAATTGCATTCAAAGAAGCTATTCTAGAGTATATGAATTTACTTTAAACTCACTATTTATGGATATTGGAAGAATTATTTCTTCCTCTAAATGCTTTTCACATGTAGCTAAATGATACAGAGAGGGTGTATTTTAAAGTCCATTATTCAGTAGATATTTACAGAGGAGAGGAGAGAACCAAAACTATCAATAGTAAAGAAGTCTTTGCAAGGCTTTCAAGTATGTTTCAGTTTTCTACTATCTTTTTAATAAGTTCAAAAGAACAGTAATTTATCTTGTATCTTAAAACACTTTATGTCATACAAATCTCCCAGTCATATGCTAGAAAATTCTTGGAAATATTCTATGTAAAGTTTAGTCATATATTTTATTTCTCATGTTTCCTACAACTAAGAATCACGAGAGGTAAGGAGGCTTTGGGAGATGAGTCAAGAGGGGCTCTATTTAAGTACACTTTGATCAATAATGCCACAAATATATCTAATTCCATGTATTTAAACAAAATTTAATAGAAGATGGGAGAGATGATTAAATAGTTAAAAGCATGTACTGCTCTTGTAGAGGTCCCAAGTCTTGTAGAAATCTCAAGTTCAGTATCCAGAATCTATCTTTTGTGGTTTTCAGTCCATCAGTAATCCCATATACAGGATTCCTAAAACCTGTTTCTGAACATCTCAAGTATTTGCATTAGTATGTGCATTTTACAAACAAGTACACATAAACAAATTAACATATATATATATATATATATATATATATATATATATATACAAAAGAAGTAATTCTTTAACGTAGAAGACAATATCTTATTGGTAGCCAACTTAAACTTACTTTAAAACAAAACAAAAAAACAAAATTTTCCATATGTATTAGTGTGATCAAATTCCGTGACTAATGTAATGCTTAGAAGAATGAGTCAACTTGGGCTTTTTGTTCCAAATAGTGTTATAGAGACAGTAGGAAGTAAGCAAGGCAACTGAAACAGCAGCTGGTACTTACATATCAACAAACAGAAAGAGAGAGAGTGAGAGAGAGAATGAAATGGTGCTAGGTTTTAAACTCTCAAAGCCTGACTATAGTGACGTGTTTTCTTCTAAGTCTACCCAAAACATGCCATCATCTGGAGAACAATTATTCAAATTATATTCAAATTACTAAGGGGAAATATGTTATTCAAACCACCAGAAAAAAAGGCTCCTCCATCTTCTTTCCAGATTGATTTTCTTAATTTTCAATGAGGATTGTTGCAGTGCCTTCAATGGTTTGTACAAGTACCAAACAAAGGGAAAATATAATTTTCTTCAACATAGTTGCCAGTGCTAATACAAAAATGGGATATTTAAAGGCATCATTTTCAAATTCTAACTCATACTTATGCATAACCATTTTTCAGATATTACAGATTTAAACATGGGATGCTCAGTAAACAGTAATCCTAAAACTTGGATGGTTATTTTGATTCCTTTAATTCATTCACTTATAATCCATTCATACACCCAATTTATAATTCATTCATACACCCAACTTATAATTCATTCATAATACCCAACTACATAACTTAATCTGAAATACTTTTGCAAGGGGATTAGAAGAGATATTTCTTTCTTTTAATTTATTTTTTTATAAATTACAGTTTATTCACTTTGTATCACAACTGTAGCCTCCACCTTCATCCCCTCCCAATCCTACTCTCTCTCTTTCATCTCCTCCCATGCCCCACCTCAAGTCCACTGATAGGGGAGGTCCTCTTCCCCTTCCCTTTGATCCTAGCCTATCAGGTCTCATCAGGACTGTCTGTATTATCTTCCTCTGTGGCCTGGTAAGGCTGCTCCTCCATCAGGGGGAGGTGATTAAAGAGCCAGCCACTGAGTTGTATCTCAGTGCCATGGGCTTTGTTAGTAAAGGGGTACTAGGTTATTCTTGTATATTCCTCAAATGATTCTAATATGTCATCATATTTGAGGTTCCTAGTTGAGTTTTCAGAAAGCCTTACTGTCCCAAGTTACATTGTCAAGTTTTACTATGTCATAATATTATTTTTTCAGAGTTCCATTTGACACTGCTTTACCCCTTAAGACAAAACATAAAAGATAATATAAAAAAGAATGCTTCTTACTGAAATTTAGAGAATTATTTTAGTGGTGAAACTTTAAAACATATTTTTCTTTAATACTTCATTTTATTATCTTTAGCAAACAAGAACGTTTCCATTTCCTGTCTCTGGTTCTAGCCTAATATGAAATTATTCATTGGGAATTCTCTGAATTGTGTTAGATTAGTTTCTTTATCTTATGCTTTAATTATTGATGTGCAATTTTGTTCAATTTTTATTTTTTAATATTTAATTAATTATATTTTATTCATTACATAACAGTATTAAGTATTCATTTCTAAATTTTAAGCTGGTACACATTATTTATATTTTAATATCAATGCTTAGTACTACCTAACAGAAAACTCTGTGAACACTATTCATATCATCTTTGTATTTTTATTCCAGAAGCTAAAAACTAGATGGTAAAAAACCCAGTACTATGTAATTTTAAACACATCCTTTTAAAAACTCAAAGCTAGTACAACGTTTGAGAGAAAACATTTATGTGTTGTTTTAAAGAAAGACGATCCTAAACTGTTTGATTTTACCAGTGAAGACTCAGGAGCTAGATGTTGGGATGAAAACCTGCTAGTTTAGAGAGGCACAGAAAAAAGAAAAGAATAAACAAACAAACAAACAAACAAACAAAAAACGCTGCTATTCCTACTCAGCTGACGTCCCAGAAGGAAAAAGCAAAGAGCAAAAGCCAAAAAAGTCTGAGACCAAAGTTCCAAAGTTCACTAGCTCAAATGACAGCCCAGGAGAAAAGGCATGCTAGCCTACCGTATAGTCAAGAAGGAAAAAAACCAAAAGCTCAAAGCCAAAAAGCTCCTATTTCTTCTCCTGGCTGTCTCAAATAATCTTCTTTCAAAGTCCCTACTTTTCACTTAATACCTGTCATCTGCTTTATTGCTCTCCATCTTTACCTAGGGTTAATTTATTAAATCCTGTGTACAGAAGCTCTTTGGATTAAAGGTGTGTGGTAGGGCTGAGCCAGGCCATAATTACCTGAATACAATAAACAGAAAGTTTTTGGATTAAAGGGGTGTGTTAGGGCCAAACCACACCAAACAAAAAACAGGTTTTTATAGTTCACAATCTTAGGGTTCACAATGGTATTAAACATCCTGCAACATATATGTTTATCTTTCTGATTTTGTATTACTTCATCTGAAGTACTATTTCCAGCTTCATCTACATACCCACAAATGCTATAACAATTTTCCTAACAGCTAAAATCCACTTCATTATATAAACAGACCATATTTTCATTTCCATTCATTACTTGATAGACAACAAGGCTGTTTTCATTTCCTAGCTATTATGAATAATGTCACAAAATATTAATATGTCCAAGAGTGCTATGGATTATATTGATATGTGTTATTAACTTTTTGAGGCACCTACTACTAATTTCCACAGTCTAGGAACAATTTTGACCTCCCACCAAAAGTGAATAAGTGTCTCCTTCTTCCCACAATCAACAGGACATTTGTTCATATAAATTCAAAGTAGTTGTGACAGCACACCAAAAAAGTGCTCAAGAACAAGCCAATCAAAAATCTCAATATGGTTGTTTCACTATGGTATTGATGGTGAGTAAAGACCCATGGGTGATTGATGAATGCTGAAGTAAGGAGAGGCACTTTCTTCTTGATCATAAGAAATAAGAGGACACTTAAACTCTGTTACATGATCCTGGATGTATGCATCAACAGAAGGAACTAAGTGGACTCAGTAGACACAAAATTAAAAAGAGACCACATAAAAACACTCATGAACACAATATAAAAAATAAAGATGAAAATACTTTAAAAAAATAATAACAAAAAATAAAACAACCCAAAATACCTCAATGACCAAAGGTATAAAAGACAGGGAACATTTTCTTTTTCTTTTTTTTTTTTTTAAAGTTGCTTGAACATTTTATTATTGTTATCCAATGCCGAACTGGAACATAGAAATCCTTATTGACAAAATATCACTTATATAACAGTATTGATTGAGAAACATCTGAAATATGTCATTCCTAAGAATGAAGAAAATAAAGTAAGATAAATAAAGATCAAACCGACTTTTTTAGCATTATCTTCAGTAGTTTCCAGTGGAGAAAACTAGAACTTAAACATGTCTTTACCTTTGCTTTACATTTTCTTATAACATTTTTTGTTGTTATTTTTGTATTGATACGGGTGAATGTTGCCAGAGATAATTAAAGCAACTCAACATTCAGACCTCCCAACAAAATTTATGAATGTTGATTTCATATCTGTACCATTCCTTGTAGAGGAACTTTAATCCATCAACATGGCTGCTCTGGTTGCATCCAAAGACCGTCTACATCTGTGTGATCCAACTGAAATGCAAATATGCCAAACATCTTTAATACCTCTGGGTAAATGCAGGTATACCATTAGTACATATCTTAAATCCTAAATAATAAAGTTAGTTAGTAAAGTTAGTTTATAGAAGGAAGCAGCCATGTTTGAAAGTGATGTCTACCTGAGAGGGAGAAAAGTGATGAATCAGAGAAAGAGTTGACAGAACAGGATATGCCCAACTCTCAGAAGAACAGAAAGGAAAAGGAGGTGACTTAAGAGAGGGCAGCACATGGGTAGGAGGCAGGAGAAAATTTTATCAGGACGGTTTGACAAAGACAGGTTGTAGAGAGAACATGTTACATATAAGTAAAGACAGAGGAGCCAGAGAAGGTGTCAGAAGATTAGAGCAGATTAGTAGAATTAGTTGTAAGTTAAGCAGAGTGATTCAATCAGAAGTTGAGAGAATTCAGTTTGAATCAGTTAGCTTTGAGAGGAATTTGAACCAGAACAGTTGAGTTGAGCCAGCCATCCTGAGTTCAGAAAGAACTAGAAGGTGTAAGCTTATTCAGCAGTAAGCCTTCTAGAGGAGAATTACCTCTACTGAATAAAAGATACATTTACAGTAACTCATCGTTATATCTAACCTAAAAATGAGCATAGTAAAACATGAAACAAAATATTTGTATTTTTTTAAAATTTTTTATTAATTACACTTTATTCATTTTGTATCCCCCCATAAGCCCCTCCCTCCTCCCCTCCCAATCCCACCCTCCCTCCTCTTTCTGCATGCATGCCACTCCCCAAGTCCACTGATAGGGGAGGTTCTCCTCTCCTTTCTGATCTTAGTCTATCACTTCTCATCAAAAGTGGCTGCATTGTCCTCTACTGTGGCCTGGTAAGGCTGCTCCCCCCTCAGGGGGAGGTGATCAACAAGCAGGCCAATCAGATTATGTCAGAGGCAGTCCCTCTTCCCATTACTATGTAACCCACTTGGACACTGAACTGCCATGGGCTACATCTGTGCAGGGGTTCTAGGTTATCTCCACGAATAGTCCTACCTGCCTTAATAGGTCCCTAAACAAACTAGGCCTGAAACAAACTAGTTATTTTCAGTATTGTAAGTCAAGCACATACAACAGTAAAATTAAATTCTACATAATTATACATTTTAGCAATTCCACACTGAATTAATAATTTGGAAATTGAAACTATAAAGAATAAACTAAAATTTAGACTTTCACAGTCATAAGCCAAAACAGAAATGTACAGAAGGCTAATATATATTTTTATTTATAAATAAATAACTTGACAAAAATACTTGTGTTGTTGCATTTTACATACATTGTTTCTGAAGAAAACTAGTTTGTTTTAAACTACATGATCAAATAAGTAATGACAATGTACATGCTCTTAAAATAATGCCCTAGAAATATGTATGAGAATATAAAGTGTTTGGACTATCTCCTAATTCTAACTATTGGATTTCTTTTTTTTTATTAATTATTTATTACAATTTATTCACTTTGTATCTAGGCTGTGGCCCCGTGCTCCTCTCCTCCCAATCCTTCTCTGCTTCCTTCTTCTCCTCCTATACCCCTCCCCTAGTCCACTGAGAGAGGAGGACCTCCTCCCCTACTATCTGACCTTACTTAGCCTATCAGGTCTCATCAGGACTGGCTGCATTGTCTTCCTCTGTGGCCTGGCTAGGCTGAACCCCCCAGGGGGAGGTGATCAGAGAGCCTGCCACTGAGTTTATGTCAGAGACAGCCCCTGCACCCCTAACTAGGGGACCCACTAGGAGACTGAGTCTATGGGCTACATCTGAGTAGGGGTTTTAGGTCCTCTAGGTGCATGATCCTTGGTTGAGTAATCAGTCTCTGCAGGGCTCCCAGAGCCTAGGTCTTTTTTTGTTTGGTTGATTGGTTGGCTTTTTGTTTGTTTGTTTATTTGTTTCGTTTTGGTTTGTTTGTTTGTTTGGTTGGTTGGTTCTGTTGGTCTCCTTTTGGAGCTCCTGTAACCTCTAGGTCTTTAAATTTTTATGCAATCTGCTCGAAGTTTCGCTGTGAGCCTCAGCATCTGTCTCCATACCTCGATCAAAGGAGTCTTTCAGAGGTCATCTTTGGTAGACTCCTGTCTTGTTCCCTGCCTTCTTCTGCTTCCTACTTCGAATGAGAATTGAGCATCTTTCCTAGGGGTCTTCCTTGGCCTATATACCTGTCAGTGAGTATATGCCATGTGTGTCTTTCTGCTTCTGGGTTATCTCACTTAAGATGATTTTTTCTAGATCCCACCACTTGCCTACAAATTTCATGATTTCCTGGTTTTTAATATCTGAATAGTATTTCATTGTGTAAATAAACCACAATTTCTGAATCTATTCCTCCGTTGAGGGACATGTAGATTGTTTCCAGATTCTGGCTATTACAAAAAGAGCTGCAACGAACATGCTTGACCAGAGAATTCTTAATAGAGGAATATCTAATGGCAGAGAAACACTTAAAGAAATGCTCAATGTCCTTAGTCATCAGGAAGATGCAAATCAAAACCACCCTGAGATTTCACCTTACACCCATCAGAATGGTTAAGATCAAAAACTCAAGTGACAACACATGCTGGAGAGGATGCAGAGAAAGGGGAACCCTCTTCCATTGCTTTTGGAAATGTAGACTTGTACAACCACTTTGGAAATCAATCTGGCACTTTCTCAGAAAATTAGGAATAGTGCTACCTCAAGATCCAACTATTCTACTCCTAGACATATATCCAAAATATGCACAACTATACAATAAGCATTGGATTTCTATGTTTCTAGTGATTTTTTTCTCATCGTTTTAGTCTTTCACATCTTTTGTATACCAAGCTCATATCTTAGTATAAAACCACATTTTAATATTAACCTCAAAGATTATCTAAACATCTATGGAAGTTCCTTTAGCTAGCTCTGCAATTTTTGAGATAAAATGGTGAGTTGAAACATGTAAATCTGCTCTTGACTATTTCTTCCTCAGACGCAAGAGATATTCACGATAACTATTTTTCAAAATTTCTTCATCATTATAACAAGAAATACAAAACAATCATTTAAAATATTTACAGTAAATTCTATTTACTAGACTGTTTATTATATAGTCTCGTATTAAAGTTCTAGCCTGTCCATAAATATGGTAATTTTAACATTTGCCATCTATTTCCTTCCCAGAAGTAACATTCCCAGCAGGCTTACCACTTCTGACATTTTCTTTCATTTAACAAAGATAAGTGGCATCCTGGAAGCCTCTTCCCCACTCCCCATTGCATTAGCATTCATAATATTAATTGCCAAAAATTACCAGCTGCAAGAAGTTTTATCTAACAAAGCTGTTCCATGGCTTTCTCAAGACATTTTACTACCATTTATGTCCCAAGCAAACACTTAAATATGTAAATAGGAAGAAGCCCACAGTATAATTAATATTTAAAAGGTAAAATGTCAGACTTAGCTAAGCAATTTTTAACATTCTTCACTTATCCACCCCCTTTTCTTTAACCACAAGTTCTTCTTAGAGAAACACTGAAAAAGCTACAATTGATCTCAGCTAAGTGTTTTGCTATAAAGTGCCAGCATTTTCCCAAGCATACTGCTGAATTCAGGCATACTTATGAATGTATTTAACTCTGAATTTTCTTTTTCTTATTTGAATACTTCCACTGAAAGTACATATATAATACTCTAAAGCAAATTAAATAATCAAATTGGGACGTGATATACACTGAAGCTGTGCAAACAATTAACAACTGGCAAGAACGTTTTCCTCCTAATGTGATAGGCATTGACTAATCACCTGTCAATTAAAAGCCATGCCTAGCAGTCTTCTCAAAAGTACAAGGTACCTCTGTTTAATCAAGAAATGATCTTTATTTAGATGTGCTACTCACTGTGAGAATCACAACAACTTCTGTCACACTAAGGGGATTCATTGAAAATCAAGAATAAATTAATTTCGTTTAAGAACACCTAGGTATTTTGTATAGTCTCCATCTGCGGTGAAAAGAGGATAAAGGAGTTTGCTGTGGCACAGCCTTAGTAATGTAAGAAGCTAAACCTATAAACGCTCACCAACATAACTGCGCAGACATGAGCTGAACAAGGACAACGATGGCAGATATTCCAAACTGGATAGAATGACCACTAGGCAATAAACTGGAGGCAACTAAGAAATGCAGAGTCAGGGATATATTCTCCCCAAGGGAAGAGAATATTCTCTGTTTATTCAGTTCTTAATCATCAGCCCTGAAACAAGTAGAGGCCACAAATGAGAAAGAGATGAAAAAATGGGTATAAGAGAGGGGTTGGAAGAAGAAAAGGGAAGAGTCAAATAGTGTAATTATATTAGAATATCAAAAATTAAAATAAATAAAATCCACATTGGCCTACATATATATGTATATATGTCTATATATTTGGTAAATATATATGTATATATATTTGGTCCTGGCCAATACATATATATATATATATATATATATATATATATATATATATATATACATATTGAGAGAGAGAGGTAAGTATCTGAAATATTTGCTTACAAAAGACATTATTGTTTGTATTTAATTCTAAATTGTTTATCAAAATACCAAGAACTTATTTGAAATATTATGTGACTTTGAAGTTCCTTTTGAGTTGAATATAAACAAATGACACATTAAAGAAAAGTAGCAGTGTGGGTTTCTATTCCTTCACAGTCATTATGATCTGAATTCTCAACAACTCTAGTCGATTTCACTGGGCCTTTATAGAACTAGATCTAACAACATCACACTCCTAGGGAAGGATTCATGGATTATACTCTTGCCTGTGTCACTCTTGGAAATCAAAATTTTCGTGAGAAATGGGTAACAATGTTTTCCAGCACATATGTACTTGCAAAAACACATCATTTAGATTGTTCTATACTCACGATGAATCAAGGGATTCTGGTTAAACTTGGTGAGTCACAAAATGAAACAAAAAATACCTATAAAATGGCAAGAAACAGATAGGGAAAAGAGCTTGATATAAGAGTGTGATAGAGGTGAAAGGGTCAGGGTGACTATAGTGAAAAACAGACTGTGTAGCCCAGAGGCTTAGGAAGAAAACAAATATTACTTGTCTAAAATGCACTATAAAATGTCTCACAGTTTAAAATAGAATAGTTAACTAAATGAAAAGAAGAAAGCAGCATGGAATGAGGGAGGCTTTGGAAGACATGCAGAACAACTATATAAGACCACTATAGCAGAAAAAAGCATAAATGCAAGAAATACATGTTGATATTTTAAGGGGATCTAGCATGAAAAGGTCTGGGAATATGTCACAAGTATCTGCTCTTTATTCTGAGGCAAACAAGTGAGATAGCAGAGCACAAAATCCAGAACATTTCTGAGATTTGAAACTATGTGGGAATAATCTGAAGACAAGGACATTATTATGCTATCTTGTCCACTTTCAAAACATACATCTTCAAATGTTTATATAGCTATAAGAAAGAATCTTGTGCTATGATATATATTGTTATATATGTTATCTACTTTACATGTTTTTTTTTAATTGTATGTCTGTATAATACTTGAATGCTTGAGGCCCATGGACCCAAAAAGGGCATCAGTTCTCCTAGAATTACTGATGTTTGTGGGTTACCATATGGGTACTGGCAGTTGCAGCTGAGAACTATGGAAATAAGAGTACACAGTGTCCTTAATCATCGAGCCATCTCTCTGGCTCTGAATTATTGTCTTTAAAGCTAGCTTCCTAGTCACCTTTCATCTCATTCTCCTTATTATTACCAGGAGCATTATTACAGTGTAGCAGAACAGATATATTTTATCCTAAGGTAATCATAGTTATTTTGTGTTGTTTTTTTTTTTTTTTGTGTGTGTGTGTGTGTGTTTTGTTAATTTATGTTTGCATTGTTAGACATTTAGCTGTAATGCGCATAAACTCTCATGGAAAAGTGAAGTTCAGCTTAGGAGGTCTCAATACAATGCCATAACTATTGGTTGAAATTTATGAGGAAATCGGTCACCACTGGAAATATAATAATGGTCACATTAAAAAATTAATCGTTGTGATGTGGATCATGTTTATATCTACAAAGCATATTAACTGTACAATGTATGTCAAAAAGTTATTACAAGCTATTACATGACATTAAAGTCATGCTGTTTACTTTAACTTTTGGTTTATTGTCTGCTAATCTCAAACACATATTTCTTTCTAATATGAATACATAGGCACGGCATAATGAAGTATCTCTCACTTATTGACTATATATTTGATAGAGGAATTTTAATTTATATTATGGTCACTTTATATAAGTATACCATTTTGTTTATAGCAATATAGAATTAGTTGAATTGGGGAATAATCTAAATTTGGTATATTGCAATATGAATACAAATTGATAGATCTTTGAAAAAATGTTTTGTTTTATACACATCAAGGTTCACATTTTGTAAAACAAGGGAACTGTAAGTTTAAATTTACAAAGAAATTTGAATGTTATATGTTGTAGTTTTGATGAGAAATGGCCTTCAGAGTGTTAGATGTTTGAATATTTCGTCTCCAGTTGGTGGCACTGTTTGGGAAGGCTGTGAAACATTTGGGAGTTGGAGCCTTGCTAGAGGAAGTACTGCAATTCATGCAGTACTTTTGAGGATTAATAGTCTCACTCAACTTCCAGATGACTCTTTCTGTTTCCTCCATGAGGATTTATAGTCTCACTCAACTTCCAGATGACTCTTTCTGTTTCCTCCATGAGACTGACAATGTGAGCCTCAGCTTTCTACTTCAATCCCCGCCATGATAGAGCCTATAAAGGTTTGACCTTGGTCCTTTGTATACATGTTTTGACTGAGTAGCGTGGTGTTTTTTACAGGATTCCTAACAGTGAGAGCAGAGGTTCTCTCTGATTCTTTTTCCAGTTTGTGGGGCCCTTTTCTCCCTACTGAGTTGGCTTATCCAGCCTTGATGTAATGGTATGCTACACTGTGTTTGTTTGATGTCCCTGGGAAGCTTAATCATTTCTGAGGAGACACAGAAAGGGTCTGGAACTGAGGGAGAAGAGAGGTGTGGGAGACACTAGGGGAGGGAGGGAAGGAGAAACTGCAGTCAGGATATACTATATGAAAGAAGTGTTAAAACACACACACAGAGAGAGAGAGAGAGAGAGAGAGTATGAATTAGCCACAAATAGATAAGGGAATGTGATGGGAATGGTGATGGAACTGTGCTGAATACTGCTGTTACTATAACATTATCCTGAATTGAACTACTCTGTTCTTCATAAGATACCTACACAAAGTTGGGAAATGTGTTTTTCTACTTAGGAAAAAAAGCTCTTCATCATGTGTGACATCCAGATCATCTCCTGACCAAAAAGCACCTCTATATGATCCCTTTGAATTAAACGTCCCTCCTGAAAAGACAGGAAGAGAAATATCTTAAGCAGTTAACATCAGTAATCTTTTCTATGTTTGTGTATTTAAAAATTTATGTTGTACTTACTGAATCACCCTGGATTTCTCCCAGGACATATTTGTTTCATTTATTTATTTTTTCTGTCTACACAATAAATGTACTTTCAGTGGATTCCATATTGGCATCAATAGATTCCTTGCCACAGAGTTTGTTTTTCTGTGTAACTTTCTATGTTACATTCAAGTAAACCAGTATTGGTAAATCCTTCAGCACTAGTTCTTGCCCTCATTCCTCAGGAAACTTCCTTTGCTTACCTCACAAAACTGCCAGAAGTGTGCATGAGTAATCACACACACGCACTCTCGCAGAGTTATTCTAACACTTTTTCTACTTGTTTCCTTACTGTTTGTTTTTTTTTCATAGGTAAAATATAACTGAAATAAAAAAATTAAAAAAGTAGCCTGGAGTAACCCTAAAATTCTACATGCTTTTCAAATCATTTGTCTCAGCCATCCTTATAATCTTTGACTACATTTGAGTGAGATGCATATTATTTGGATTGAAGTTTTATAGACTCTTTAATAAATTCTAGGAATATTTTCATGTAAAGATTTGACTCAGTAGTTTTTATTTAATTTACATCCTTGTTGTAGCCCGAACCTTCCTATCCTCCCAGTCTCACCTTGCCTCCATTTCCTCTTCCCTAACCCCTCCCCTTTTCTCAGGAAAAGAGGACTCTCCCTTTCCCATCCACCCCAGTTCATCAAGTTGCATCAGAACTGAGCATGTCCTCTTCCCCTGTGGCTTGTTAATGTAGTCCTGCCAGGGGGAAGTGATCAAAATGCTGGCAAGTGAGTCCTTGTCCAATTCAGTCCACACTTCCTTTGCTAGAGAACCCACGTGAAGCCCAAGATGCCCATCTGCTACATCTTTGTAGGGGTCTAGGTCCAGTTTGCATTTAATGTTGGTTGATGTTATGTGAGAAGGACTCAAGCAGAGACTCCTAGGAGCAGAGGCCACAGAAACTGAAACCTCTAGTTAGACTAGTCTCCTAGCAGAGAGAAGAGAACACAAACCCACTCTCAAAAACTTTGACCTAAAATTTAGCCTGCCTACAAGATGTGTAGTTAGAGCAGAGATTGAGGGAAAGCCCGGCCAACGCTTGGCCCAAACAAAGACCCACTCTATTGGAGAATACCAACCCCTGACACATACTTGGCTAAAGTTGCAGGCTAGAGTCTGTTTGAATTTTCCTGTGACAGGCTCTACACAGCAGTGCCTCAAAACAGATGTTGAGACTCACAGTCAAACATTGGTCCATATATACAGAGTCTTCTGAAAAGGGAGAGAGAGAAAGAAAAGGACCTGGAGGTGACAGGAGCTCCACAAGAAGACCAACAGAGCCAACTAACCAGAGCCCAGAAAGGCTTGCAGAGACCTACTCATTTATTATAAACATTTATTATATTTATGTAATAAAATATGGATTTTAAACATCAACATTATGACACACTGGTTGAAATATGGATTCTCATTAAATTTTAGTAGATTTGAAATTGTACCACATCTTTGAATTGATAAGTATATAACTTCATGGGGAGTAATAGCTCAGTGGTTAAGAGCACTGGCTGGGTTCAATTCCCAGCATCCAAATGTCAGTTCACAACTTTATGTATCTCCAGTTCCAGGGCTTCTGGTACTCTGACACAGACATACAATCCAGCAAAACACCAATGAACATAAAATAAAAATAAATTATTAAATTAAGAATGTAACTTCAGTTATCTCATGGTCTTTTATGATGTACTGGCAATTCTGCATGAACAAATATAAGCTGACTTCACTCATCTTTCAGAATATATTTATATAACTAGGGAGAAAAATCTGAGGAGAATAAAATGTCACATGATAACATTTAAGAATCAAATATTTAATGAATGGAAGATATGACAGTAGGATTGAATTAAATGCTGTTAGCTTTTCTTACCATTAAAATTAATGTAATTTTATGCACAGATTCAGAAATATTCAGGAACAGTATATCAAAAATTGATGATGAAACTGGGAATAGAAGGAAACATCATTAACTTAATGAAGACCTATAAATCTATCTGTATATCTATAATCATGTATGCCAGTAATAGATAACATGGCAGAGATGTTATTTTTTCTACTCCTAGTAGATGTTGTAGTAACATCTCTAGAAGAAAACCGCAAGGAAAAAAAGAGCAGATTTTCAGTCTTGTAAAAATAAAAAGACACAAAGTATGTGTGTTCACAAATGATTGCTTTCTTTTTTCCCTTTAATGAATATATGTATTATGTATGTATTTAATTGATTTAAAGTCTGATCCCAGACCTCTCCCTCCTCTCCTCTTAGCCCACCCTCACTATCATTCTCCAGCCCCAGTCCTCTTCTTCTCAGTGATGGGAAGGCCCCCAAGAAGTACCACCCCACCCTGGCTACTCAGGTCACAACAGGACTAAGCACATCTCCCCCCACTGAGGCCAGACAGAACAGTCCAGCTAGTAAAAAGGAATCCAAAGGCAGGCAACAGAGTCAGAGGACAGCCTCTATTCTCATTGCTAGAAGACCCACATGATGACCAAGCTGCACATCTGTTACATATATGGAGGGGTCTAGGTCCAGCCTTTGAAGTCTCTGAGAAGCCTCCTGGGTCAGGTTTGTTTAATCAGTGGGTCTTCTGCTGTGTTCTTGACCCTTCCAGCTACCTCAATCATTCCCCCAACTCTTCCACAAAACTCCCCAAGCTCTGCCTATGGTTTGGCTATGGTCCTCTTCAAGTGTTTCCATCAGCTGTTGCTGAAGCCTCTCAGAAGACAGTTATGCTAGGCTCCTGTCTGTGAGCATAGCAGAATATCATTAACAGTGTCAGAGATTGACTCTCTCCCATGGGGTGGGTCTCAAGTTGGGACAGTCATTGGTTTGCCATTTCCTCAATCTCTGTTATATCTTTATCTCTACACTTCTTCCATTGAAATATTTTTCTCATTGATAAGACTGAACAACAGACAGAGACAACATAGTGAAGGAAAAGAGTTTTTCTGTTTCACAGGTCAGGGGAAACAACCCATCATGACAGGGAAAGAAAAAGGCTAATGACTTCAAGTTGATGGTAGCATTCAGCACCCTGTTACATCATTTGGCTTCAGGAAGCAGATCCAGGAAAGAGGCAGGACCAGGTTATAAATCTTCCAATGTTCATGTCCAGGAACTCATTTATTCTATTTTAGCACTGCGTTTTAAGGCTTTTATTATCTTAATGAAGCCCAGTCCACTTTGGACCACATCTTTAAACACATTTTCTTGTTTAGGAAAAGCCACATTGCAACCAAAACTATATGAATAGGAAAGGTGCTTCAGGATGAGTCACTCAAACCTTTGATAGACTGATCAGTCAAACAAACAACTTCATTTTAAGTCAAAGCTGTCAATATTTAATATGGTCATTGTTTCTTTTACATAAAATATAAATAATTGTATTTTTACTAAAATTCTAACAAAACAAATATATGAGCCAACAAAACATAAAGACAGTTATAAATTTCACAAAATATTGTAAAAATCTGTAGAGGAAAACATCAGATGAGATACCAAATAATTACATAAAGAAGTAAGGAACTACTTTAAAACCAGTATTTCTTTTCAATTTCTTTACATATCAAATTCAAATTCCATACAAATATGAAAGAAGAATATTGTGAATATTGTCAAACCAATACTATTTTTTTCTCCCTCATAGGAAGTAATTGCTTACAGCTGTTCCTTGAATGGTAGTGCCCATTAGGTTTCTCTGATCCATGTTGGCATATCAAATGGTAATGTCATTCCTTAGGTCTTGTTCAGGTAGCCATGTTGTTGAGCTCATCAGGAGTGGCTTCATTGTCTTCCTCTGTGGCCTGGTAAAGCTGCTCTCCCCTCAGGGAAGTGATCAAAGAGCCAGCCACTGAATTCCTGTCAGAGATAGTCCCTGTTCCCATTACTAGGGCACTCACTGGCAGACTGAGCTGCCATGGGCTACATCAACATTGTACTTTTTTTTTTCTCTTTTTTTTTTTTACCTTGCCCAACTTTCATGTGACTGTTTTTAGTTAGCTTCTTATACCTTATTTTGTTTTGTTATCACCTCTTATAAGCCTGTTTTTTTTTTCTTCTTTTTCTTTGGGACAGAAAAAGAATAGATCCAGATGGGAGCAGAGGTACAGAGGAACTAGGAGGAACAAAGAGAGGGGAAACTGTAATCAGGATATATTATATTAGAAATGAATCTACATTTAATAAAAGGGGGAAATTAAAAATAAAAGCTCAACAAACAAACTATGGTTTTAAAAATTCTCTTTTTGAATAACACGGATTCTGGATTTTTAAAATCCAGTACATGAGAACCATGTATATCAAAACTGTCACATAGATATCTGAGGATAATATACTAGAAAGTTCTCATCTACAAATGAGTGAAAAGTTTATGTCCAGAAAATCAAAGCAACATGAATCTGGATGCTTGTAGCATTGCAGGTAAATTCATAACTGCAGAGCTTGAAAGAAGTAAGGTATCCTTTAATACCTTAATAGATTAACCAAGTATGATATGTGCATAAGATATTTTTCAATTACCAAAAGAAATGAGACAGTAATACATGAAAACATACTGAAGGTACTTACATATATAGGCTACATGTGATAAGTTATAAAACCTATGTGTGATCTCAAGCACATGGCAATGTTAAAAAATAAAACTAGAAATAGTATGAAAATAAATGGTTATCAAGCATTTGAAAAGAGAGGAGGCAGGAGTGAATTGAGAAATATAGGAAATTTTTTTAAATAGTTGGATTCTTTTCTACGACAAAGTAATAATGGATACTTGTTATGTAAATATCAATTTCCATGGAGGAACCAGCCCTTTGATAATATCAAAGATGTCTATAGCATCCTCTCAGTGCTATTGAATAACTTAGAGATCAGGTAACTGTATAGAGTTTTAAAGAGTTTGTACAAATTCTCTCTAATTTCTGCCTAGTTATTCTGTACTGTTAAACTTAAAAAATACAGTTTATTAATTTGAAAAATAAAGACATCCTGACAAATAGTTTTGAGGATGAAGCACAGGCACTCATGAAGGTGTTCTAAATTAATGTTCTAAGTTAATGCTTATCAAGAAGTGCCAATTTAATTTGACACTGAAAATTCAAGGAGTTTAGTTCTAATTGAGTAATTAATATACATTAAATGAAAATATAATATAGCCAACAGATGATCCACCAACTCTTAGAATGCAGTTTATATGGGAATAGATTAATAGAAAGAGAAAATGGACAAATAGTGAGTGACTGAAAAAAATTAAAACTTATACAAAGTATGAAACAAAAGGGCTTTTATAGAAATTCTATCAAACCTAAGGTACCTTAGCCTTTTAATGAAAAAGTAGGCCTACATATTTCTTAATGATCAAGTGGAAAAAGCCATGAACTACTTATAACAAAAGGGACTAGTCTCCAAAAGAAGGAAAGGATTAGTACATTTGATTTATACTTGTGTAAGTACAAGGACCTGACAATTTCTCCTCAATGACAGACAAAAACAGCCTACATGGAAGGGTTTTGAGAATCTGAAAGGATGATGATGATGGTGATGGTGATGATGATGATGATGGAAAGCAATGATGAGCAAAACAATCCTATTATACTGCAACATGATTTCAGTGACTCTGGAACAAATTTTGTAGCAATCAGTATTTATGTAGATTTTGTTTTAAGAAACCACCATTTGAAGGTTGATATAATCAGGAAATTTACTGAAACTTAACTTATGATGAACAAAGAGGGCTTGAGTCCTTGAACTGATACTTAATGTTTTATGGCTCTCAAATTGAGACTTTATGTCATACCCTGTTAGCAGCAGCAAAGGCACTGCCAATTTTAAATTAGCATGAATGGTCAGATTTATATCATTCTATCCATAGTGATGACTCTTTTTAAGCTGTCTTGAGCTCTGTATCATTATTAGACAAAATGACCTTCACAATTTAAAAAGTACAGTAGAATTTTTGAGATTCAGATTGTTTCCCCTGAAATTCAATAATTTTCTAGAGACAATACTTACAACAGCAAGTGATTTTTAATAAGCTAGAAAGTATCAGATGAATTTTATAGCAAAATAATAACCCAAATATCTCCAGAAATGGGCTGAGTAAACTTTTCAAAATGAAATTGAGTTTATGATATAATGAAGAAATGCTCCCTCACACAACAAAGAAACTGGGAGAAATGTAGAGAAGCCAGTGTGCTTGGAGGAAAAGGAAGAAGATGGTGAAGACTTAACTGCTACAGCTGAGGTTTCCTTACTCTAAGTTGAAAACTTGATGAAGGCATGATATTATATTTTTTTGTATGTGTCTACTAAATGTTTTTTCTAATGCTGGCATAGCTAGAGATTAAAAAATGGTGATGTTTATCAAATTGTAGCCAGAAGCACATAATTATTACACATACACAAACAAACAAACAAACACAGTCAGAGATAGAGTGAGACAGAATCACAGAGAAAAACATAGAGACAGAGAATAATAAAGAAATAAACAGAGCGACAGAAACACAAAGAGACAGATGAATCAGAGATACAGTGACAGAGAAACAGAGAGGCGGGGACAGCGAGAGACAGAGAATGTCAAAGGAAATGCTTGTTGTGTCAGAATCTACAGTACCAACTGATGAAAGTGAACTTATTGTCAATGTCACTGAATAGCTACTTCTTGGAAGAGATGGAATAACCTCTACTGGAGGTCATTTTGATGGAGCATTTTGGAAATCAGAATTCATGCCAGACTGCTGAAGTGAAGCTTGCAGATAGAAATGAATCTGTTCTGGTAGTTTGGTTTCAGTCTTTGAAGTAAGTTGATAAGACATTGGCTTGACAGGAAGTCTACATGTTCATAAAGTATTAAGTCATGATTTCTTTTCAGTTCAACTGCTTTCATAGGAAATGGAAATATTACACTGAACTCAAATATGCAGTTAAAGTCAGTTTAATGATTCGATTTGTACAGCTTTTGATAATAGATTTTCAGGTCAAGTGAAGACAGAGTAAAAGACGCAGTACACAGGCAAATTGTCTCAATTTAAATTTAATATGACAGTGAACAGATGGAATATCTGAATTATCATTAAAATGTGGAAAATACGGGGAACAAAATAAATGGAAGTATTACATTTGTATATTTGCATATATATAACAGAATGAATGTATGTCTTTTCTCAAAAGTCTGATTTTTAAATTACAATTACACTGACAGAAGACAAATAAAATTTAACTATTGATTATTGATGTGATTCAAATAAAATCATATTTAAGAATTCTTAATACTAGTAACATCAAATAACTACTTTAAACAGTACCAGCCTGATATTAATATAAACACCCTTAAATAAGTTTTCATATTTAAGTATGACCAAGGTCAATATATTATCAAATTTATCTTTCTTTTTGTATTAGAGAAATGCTTGGCAAGGAGAAAATTATGAACTCTAGAATATTGTTTCCAGGTTTTTTTTATTAATTAGCTGACATGGGTGAATCATTATTTCCTTAGTTACTAACCAAGATACATTGTATAGCTTCTCTTTGACTTCATATGGGAACAAACTTGCCATAGTTCAAAATGCTTTACTTAGAAATCTCATTTAGTACATTTTATTCCTTCATCACTACAGCATAGCACTGGGCCATCTTGTGATCATATGACTGATCACGCAACTAAAATATCTTACCTTGAATTTCGAATAGTCACATGTTTGTAGGTTAGCTGTAGTAAAAATACTTTGTCATGGTTTCGGGTGACAGAAGAAAGTCAAGATTCCAGGCATTGCTGTCAAGGAGATGAACAGCCAGGACTTTCAAATGTATTTTATTGACAATCTCTGTTCAATAGGCTACAGTGTATTTTGTTTACCTTCTACTTTTGGTATTTTCTACTTTATGGTGATATTATTAAAATATGACCATATATCTTACATTGAGAAACATCTAAAATCACTTTAATAACTGGTCAATTTTAGGTTAATCTTAAGTACTTTTTAGTACTAACATTAAAACTCAGACAATACTCATTCTTTTCCTTCTATTCCTGAAATTAACAGCATCCATTTTTTTTATATAAACTGTAACAGGCATAAAACAACACCAAAACAACAACAACAACAAAACAGTTCTGATGTCTGAAGATTATAGTAAAAATTATATGATAATGGCTAGAGTAATGGCTCAGTGGTTAAGAGTATGGACTGCTCTTCCAGAGGACATGGGTTCACTTCCCAGCACCTACATAGTGATTAAATAGCATCTGTAACTGCAGTTCCAAAAGTACCCAAAACCCTTTTCTGACCTCTATGGTCATTTCATATATGTGGTGCACAGACATACATATAGGTAAAAACTCAAAGGCAGATTTAATGCAATTCCCATCAAATTGCCAACACAATTCTTTACAGACCTGGAAAGAAAAATTCTCAACTTCGTATGGAATAACAAGAAACCGAGAATTGCTAAAACAATCCTCTACAATAAAAGATCTTCTGGAGGTATCTCCATCCCTGATCTCAAGCTGTACTATAGAGCAACAGTTTTAAAAACTGCATGGTACTGGCATAGAAACAGAATGGTGGATCAATGGAATCGAACAGAAGACCCAGAAATAAACCCCTACACACTTATGGACACCTGATTTTTGACAAAGATGCCAAAACCATACAATGGAAAAAAGGTAGCATCTTCAACAAATGGTGCTGGTCCAACTGGATGTCTACATGTAGAAAAATGAAAATAGATCCATACTTATCACCCTTTACAAAACTGAAGTCCAAGTGGATCAAAGACCTCAACATAAAACCAGACACATTAAATCGGCTAGAAAAAAAGTGGGGAATACCCTAGAACTTGGTACAGGAGAAAATTTCCTGAACAGAACACCAACAGCACAGGCTCTAAGAGCAACAATCAATAAATGGGACCTCATGAAACTGAAAAGCTTCTGTAAAGCAAAGGACACCATCATCAAAACAAAGCGACTGCTTACAGATTGGGAAAGAATCATCATCAACCCTTTATCTGACAGAGGACTCATCTCCAATATATAAAGAACTAAACAAGCTGAAAAGCAACAAACCAAGTAATCCACTTAAAAAATGGGGAATAGAGCTAAAGAGAGAATTCTCTGTAGAGGAATATCAAATGGCAGAGAAGCACTTAAATGCTCAACCTCATTAGCCATTAGGGAAATGCAAATCAAAACAACCCTGAGATTTCACCTTACACCCATCAGAATGGCCAAGATGAAAAACTCAAGGAACAACACATGCTGGAGAGGTTGTGGAGAAAGGGGAACCCTTCTCCACTGATGGTGGGAATGTAAACTGGTACAACCACTCTGGAAATCAATCTGGCGCTTTCTCAGACAACTAGGAATAGTGCTTCCTCAAGATCCAGCCATACCTCTCCTAGGCATATACCCAAAAGAGGCTCAAGTACACAAAAAGGACATTTGCTCAACCATTTTTGTAGCAGCTTTATTTGTAATAGCCAGAAGCTGGAAACAACCCAGATGCCCCTCAACTGAAGAATGGATGCAGAAACTGTGGTACATCTATACAATGGGGTATTACTCAGCAATGAAAAATGAGGAAATAATGAAATTTGCAGGTAAATGGTGGGACCTGGAAAGGATCATCTTGAGTGAGTTGTCCTAGAAGCAAAAAGACACGCATGGTATATACTCACTCATATAAACATACAACATAGAATAAACCCACTAAAATCTGTACATCTAAACAAACTAAGCAAAAGAGAGGACCCTAACTAAAATGTTCAATCCCCATCCTGAAAGGCAAAGAGGATGGACATCAGAAGAAAAAGAAAATAGGAAACAACCTAGGAACCTGCTACAGAGGGCCTCTGAAAGCCAGAAGAAAACAGGAAACAACCTTGAAACCTGCCACAGAGGGTCTCTGAAAGCTTCTGCAGTATAGACTGTCAAAGCAGATGCTGAGCCTGATGGCCAACTGATGGGCAGAGTGAATGGAATTTTATGTAAGAAGTGGGAAATAGTAAGAGCTGGAGGGGACGGGAACTCCACAAGGAGAGCAACAGTACAAGATAATTGGAACACAGGGAACTTCCCAGAGACTCATACTACAACCAAGGACTATTTGTGGAGATAACCTGGAACCCCTGCACAGATGTAGCCCATGGCAGTTCAGTGTCCAAGTGGTTTACATAGTAATGGGAAGAGGGACTGCCTCTGACATAATCTGATTGGCCTGCTTGTTGATCACTTCCCCCTGAGGGAGAACAGCCTTATCAGGCCACAGTAGAGGACAATGCAGCCACTTTTGATGAGAACTGATAGACTAAGATCAGAAAGGAGAGAAGAACCTCCCCTATCAGTGGACTTGGGGAGTGGCATGCATGCAGAAAGGGGAGGGAGGGTGGGATTGGGAGGGGAGGAGGGAGGGGCTTATGGGGGGATACAAAATGAATAAAGTGTAATTAATTAAAAAGGGGAACTATTTTATGCATTCTCTTATATGTCAATGTTAGTTGTTAATCCTTTAGTAGATAAGCTACAATTTGCATAACCACAGAATAAGTGATTAGTGGGGAGGGGACGATTTCCTAGGGAAGGGGAAAGGAGGAATATAATATTAAGTTATGAATATAGGGGGAGGAATACTGGAGCTGGGGCATTAAATGGAGAGGGAAATGGGGCGAAGAGAGGGAAAATAGAGAGAAACAACACACACTAATGGCCTATTTAGGGGTCGTATGGAAACCCACTACTGTGGAACCTTCTTAAAACATACTTATATGAAAGAAATTTTATTGGAGTCACCAAATAAGTAGGGACCTAATGCCCAACTAGACATATTTTGCCACCAAGTGAACCATCCTGTGCCAGGAATGGGTCATATTTAATTTTGTTGTTGGCAAAGGGGCCATATGGAAACCCTCAAACAACTCGCACTATTGCCAAGGCTATCAGTTACTCTGTACAACTGGTGGTCAGGCACCATTACTGTAGACAACTTCCCATCCAATTGATCCCAGGGAATTTGAGCCTGTGACATCACCCCTTTTGACTAGTGTTTATTGTACGGGGAGGTACTTTGCAGGCTACCAGCGGACAAGGACAACCGTAGACCAAGCTGTAAGACCTGTGATCTATCATGACAACCTTCCTGGAAGGTGTACTGGTGCAACAGTGGCACAGACACTGTTGAAGTACCCATCCTCTCTCTGATTATGTCAGGCCAATCTATGAGATGCGGCGAATGCATGACATTTCTCAGACCATGACCGATGCAATCTATGAGATGCAACCAATGCTTGACACTGACTAGAGTCTGATATTTGATAGATGACAAGAGCAGGGGGAAAAATGCCATTGTCCTTCTGAAGGAGCATGGCAATTAAATGACTCTTGGTGACATTCCGCTAAACCTATATATCAGCGCCTTGATCAGCTTTCTCTGACACTAAACTGGGACTAACATAGAGATCCACCAATGGACAATCAATTGGTGGCTTCAGAATACTCGGTCCTAAAGGAAGCAACTTTATTAAAGCCTTCCCTCAAGGATCAGGGAGCTATGTTGAAAAGGAGATGGATAGGAAAGGCTTTAAGAACTAGAGGAGGTAAATGACACCAAAAAAAAAAAAAAAAAATGTCTTCTAGACACAACAAGACTGAAAACATACGAACTCACAGAGACACTGGAAATATGCAAAGGGCCGGCACATGAGCACTGAACAGGTGCAGTGGAAATGGGGTGCCATCCCTAACCACGCTTCTGTCTTCAAATGACAGCCATTTAAAATCAAAGATTAATTTTCTCCAATTGAGCTTCACTGAACAGAAAAGCCACACTTCAGGAAAGACTATTGCCTATCAGTAGATGGAAAAACGTAAAATGAACTGGTAGGAACCTTGAAATTAAACTGTTTAATAATTTAAAATTTCAGAGTTTTAGAGCTTTTCATTTCATGGAATTGAGTTGCGGATGTCATACTTTGTAGTGGGTGTAAATATTTTAATTATTGTTTGCAACTCCTTATCAAACAGACAATAGAGTTCCCCTTCAGTTGTCTGAGTTATTTGTAGCACATACTCTGTTTTTCCCTTTGTTGCCTTATAGACATGATTTCAGTGAAGATATTTTTCTGTAAATAGATTTACTTCTAATGTTATCTCAGCTCATTATTTCTAGTTTCACCCACTGCAGTCTTCTATACAATTTTCTTTATTGTTAATACCTGATGCCATAAAATATAAGTTCAAACTTATAAAGCAATGTTCTTGTGTAAAACATCTATATGAATGTAAAATGTGAATGCTTAAACAAGGCATTTTACCAAAATCAACATCAAACTGATAATATTCATAACAACCATTTGCCAAATGGAGAATTGTCAGATTCTGAATGAGCATTATCCTTCATACTGATAGGTGAAATTAAGGAAATATTAAAATAAAACATAGGAAAGAAGTATTATAAGACACCAGCAAAATGGAAAACAAAATATTACTGCTACGATTATATAACCACTCCTAATACCTTTTCATCTAATCTCAAAAGATACACAGCTAAATTGTTTCCATATAGTATGTTTTCTTTAACCTGTGAGGCCAGTCAGTGTCACAAGATAACACTCTACCATCCTCTGTCTCATTATGATAAAGAAAGCTAGCCTTACAGAAAATATTCAAAAATTAATAAACAAATTATAAAAGATAACCATGAAAATGTGGAAATGGTTGATATTTTCTAAACTGGAAAATGCCAATTAGAAAGTACGAAGATGTTCATGTAGTATCTTTCTATTTATTATACACTTATTATTATTGACACTTCTCTCATTGCTTGAATATTAATGGATACTAGAAGGGTACTGTGTAAAGTTAAAGATCAACAAAATGTGCATTGTTTTCCTCAGAAAAAAAAATAGTATCAAAATAGCTTCCAACTGAATATCTCAAAGTCAAATAACTTTTGAATATTTTGTCTTTTCAGGAAGTCAGATGGACCTGTTCCGCAATCAGAATATGTTGTCTTATAAGAAGAGACCTGTCTTGAATAAGAGGATCTTAATTGTTTAGGATGTTTTCAAATCAAGCAGAAGAGAGAATAGTAGTTTCTTGATGCTTGGAAACTGAAACCAAAGGAAACAGGGTGATAGAATTTCTTGTTATCTCAAACACAACTCTCTATTCCTTCACCCATCTTTACTCATATGTACTCTAATAGGACACATTAAGGTTTTCTAGCCATCAGGGGTTATATAAACTGCATCTGGTACATGATTTTTCCATTATCTTCTCTATTTTGTATTAAAACATTATTCTGTAGTCTATACCTATAAATCAAAGGTCATAGAAAATAGGAACCCATCACATGATTCAGCTGGTCCAAATTCTAGGAGGAAGATTAGCAAATTCAAATATAACTATTGTATAAGGTAGAAAAGCATCATTCATTTCTGTATGTATGTATTGAATTGTAAAAGAAGAAAATCTTATACTACCACCATGAAGTGATATTGAACTTGGAAAGGAATATTTATTACACTGGAAGTATTGTTACACTGAATAAAACAAGTACTCCCATGTAATTTTGATTGTGTAATATTTAAAAAACCCGGATAAAAGATCATCTCTAATTCTCCATTCTACATACATGCATACATACTTGATATTAAGTTGATGCATGTGCAGCTGCATTGCTGAGGTATTTTTGGCAAGACCTGAATTTTTCAAGGGCTGCATTTGCTTTCAATATGAAGGTTTCAAGTAATTTCCTGAGAGATGAGCCATATCTAAGCACTTTCAAGAAGGTAAATCGTCATTCTTCGAATCCTGGCATTTCTGACATGATGAGCCAGCTATCAACAGAAAATAAAATTGGGGTGGGACATTTTGCCCACATCTTGTGTAATTTAACATATTTTTAAGTAATAATGTGAGTAAAACTTCAAGAAAGCCACCACGGTGGATGACATGATACACCACCTAGATCTCTTTTTGTTATTGAAGAGTTTACTCTTTTCCTGCCAGTGGACACAGACAAATACACATCATTACAGAACTATAAAGAAACAATTTTATCATCTTACAATGGGACAGGTAGAAATATCTATACAGTTGCTTTGTATTTCCCCTTCCTTCCTTATTTTTTTCTTGGTCTTTTAGAAGAGCTTTAATCAACTCCTGAATGTAAATCTGATTTTTGGGAAGCCCAGGTTATTGTACATATTAGAACCTTTTATCAATGACAGTGAAAAAGGTTACATTTCGAAGACCAGTGCTGTGTTACTTTTCCATACCTGTGAACACTCTTAATATTTTAGTGAATAGTGAACACCAGATAAAGTTGAGGAAAAGGAGGATATAAGTGGTACTGTGCGATGCAGAAGAGACGTGACTCCACATCCCAAAATTTGTCATGTGCTCAGGTGTTAATAGAAGTTCCCTATCTTTCATTTTTACAGCTAAAAGGATCAAAAAAATATGTCACTTACTTTACTTTCTTGTCCAGCTGAGAAAAAAATGTACCATATGATAGCTTGTAGAACTCACACAACAGTGCAACATGAACACATCTTTCAAGTAGACAAGAAAACTAAAAATGGAAACATTTTGTTTTGTTGTGGCTCCAATATCAATGGCCATGGCTTAACCTAGGCTTCTTACATGTGCCAGTTACATTTACAGATATGAGATGAAGTTGATATTCTATTTTTGTTAGACAAATGAAAAGTTGATATTCGAAAGATTAAATGATTTGATCAAAGTCAGGAAAATGTAGGAGCATTTAAAGCTCCATACAGTGTTCAAGTCAAGGTCATCTACTTATAACATACTCTCCAGAATGGCATACATTTTGCGCATGTCTATTTTATTACTAGAAAAGCCTGAATAGAACAAATAATACTGTCATGTCAGTTGGATTTTGGAAGACATAAATCTCCTCAGCAATAGAAGACCTCACAGGTTTTGCAAAGTACAACATATTCTAGCTTGTGTGCTCTTCAGTTTGCTATTAAGACTCATTCAATAAAAGATTTATTGTAGTCAAGATAAGCATGAAAATACATACAATTTTGCATGAGAAGTTATTTCTTAAAATGAAAAAGTACTTATGTTTAAGAAAAGTCACGTCTTGAACTGCAATCTGTACATTTATATTACTGAAGATCAGATATTCTTTGCCCTGATATTCAGAAATGAGAATTGCCTACATTTCAAATTACGCTTTTATTCATCTCACAAAGATTTTAATCCCTTGCCTATATGAAAAAAAGTTTTTGATGGAATTGGTCTTTGAGGAAAATACATTTTCTGAAATCAGCAGTCTTCAAACTGCAGACAGTTTGTCAAGGCCATTTGGTCAAGTTTGAAGTTTGATAAAGAATGTATCAACAAACTAAAGTGGCTAAGAGCTAAGTTCCCTGGCTCATGTTAATGTTAATCTAAAACCCTCCAAAAAGCCAATGCAAAAAATAACCCAAATTAAAGCAATGACTTAATACATACTGCGTATTTATAATCAATTTGATCAAAGATTAAATCTTGTAAATATTTGAGAGTGAATAATATGATAAAACTTATGACTTCCATGTAGCAGAGATATCACTGAAAAAACAAAACCTGCTGAAACCAAAGGAAAAGCAAGGAAAGGAGCTTATCTTCAGTGACTCATGATTTATCATGGCATAGAGACTGGAGACCATCTTTGAGAAAAAGTGAATTCCCCTTCTATTATGCCTTTTAGCCTAGCCAAAAAAAAGAGGATAAAAAGGGTAGCTCAGGAGTGTCCTATTATATCTATAATTCCTCAAATATTTTCAGAGTCAAAGTTGTGATATCTGAAAATGTAATTTACTTCATTCTGAGCACTGGACAATGAATTTTTCCTTCAGGGAAATATTTCAGTTTTATCTCTATGATAATCTAGTTGAATCAATATAAAACAATTGCACTTGGTGTGAAAGAGAACTTCAGACCAATCTCTCTTATGACCATTGACACAAAAATACTCACAAACCAAATCCAAAAAGACATCAAAGATATCATCCACCAACCAAGTAGGCTTCATCCCAGGCATGCAGGAGTAGTTCAATAAATGGAAATCCATCAATGTAATCCACTATACAAACACACGGAAAGTTAAAAAAACAAAAAACAAAGAACAACTCATGATCATCTCCTTAAATGCTGAAAAAGCATTTGACAAAATCCAACACATGTTCATATCTAAAATCTTAGAGAGTTCAGGGATACAAGGCAGACACCTGAAAATAGTAAAGGCAATAAACAACAAGCCTATATCCAATATCAAACTAAACAAAGAGAAACTTAAATCAATCTCACAAAACTCAGGGACAAAGCACAGCTGCCCACTCTCACTGCATTTCTTCAACATAGTAATACAATGATTTTGATATATATGTTGTGTATTGTTAAAGTTTTTTTTTTTTTTTTTTTGTAAAGCTGTGTTTGTTTCTTGGTTTCTCTCTTAACCCAGCTGTCACACAAATATTTGAGAATCTTTTATATTTGTTTAATAATAAACTTCACAACACAATAACTGATCAGTTGTTACTCTATTCTTAACTCTCTAAGCTAATCTGGTTTCCTCTGAGTGTAAATCACAGAGATACTTGTGCTTTGCAGCTTTTCTGACTTCAATCCCAATGTCTGTGGACCCTTTCTGAGGGCTCAATTCTCTTCTTCCCCTTCTAATGCCTTCTCTTCTGGCTGACCGAAAGTCCAGCCCTATTTTCTGCCCTGCTCAGTAATTGGCTGTAAGCTGCTATATTGTTACCTCAGAGGACAATTGGGAAACAGCATTTACACTGCATTGAGAAATGAGATTCTCAGAACAAATATTGCAATTAGATATGGGGGATTACAGAAATCAGCATTTGAGTTACACAACAAACTTATGCCTACAGTGTAAGATCCTTATGGCTAGCAAGATAAAACTTTATAACCCCAACATATTCACTTGTATCCCTTTAGTGAGTCCCTTGTTTTTATTTCTGCCCCTGACACAGATGAATTTCCTTTCTCTCCATGTTGATTTGCTTTTTGAAACCGTGTTAGTGAGACAGAATTAATGTGAAGTTCATGGATTATGGACAATGCCATTGGGAACTAGCTTTTGATATATTTACCAATTTATATCACTTGATTATTTTTATTTTTTTTAGCATTGTTCCCTTATTTTTGGTAGAAATTCACTGTGGTAGCTACCATATGAAAACTTTCTAGGTGGCAAACTCAGCAAAAGGCTCATCAAACTGACAACATCAACTACAAAAGTACAAGCAAGCAAATATTCAAACAATTCTACCATGCAGTAATTTACATAGTTGTCCTGGGTGACACTCTGGAAGACAGACATGATTTGTTTCCACTGAGCTATGTTTATATTGTCTATGTTTGTAAGTGAAACAAATGATTATGACTGTTTATGGCAGGAATTTGGAGGTTATTTGTTATGGAACAATAAATAACTGAAACATTAGGGGTGTAAAATATTTGTGAACATTTATTATCTTTGATTTATTACTAAGAGTTTAGCCATGGATCCAGCATAGAATATGGAAAATTTCAAACTTTTTTAAAACATTATTTCACCTAAAGAGTTCTGTTTCCAATTCTTTTAAAAACATTTTTCTTAGCCCATTTGTGAAAATGGGCTGAAAAAAAATTTAGGGAAACAACACCCTTCACAATAGGCACACTTGCTTGGTATAACTATAACCAAATAAATCAAAGACTTGTATGAAACAAAACAAAAAAAACTTCAAGTCTCTGAAGAAATAAATAGAAGATATGAAAAGATGGAAAAATCTTCCGTGCTCATGCCTCAGTAGGATTAACAAAGTAAAAATGGCCATTTTACCAAAAGCAATCTACAGATTCAATGGAATTCCCATCAAATTACTAACAATTCTTTACAGACCTTTAAAGAAACACTCTCAACTTCATATGGAATAAGAAACCCAGAATAGCTAAAACAATCCTCTACAATAAAAGATCTTCCGAAGGTATCTCCATCCCTGATCTCAAGCTGTACTATAGAGCAAAATCAATAAAAACTGCATGATACTGGCATAGAAACAGAATGGTGGATCAAGGGAATCTAATCAAAGATCCAGAAATAAACCCACACAACTATGGACACCTGATTTTTGATAAAGATGCCAAAACCATACAATGGAATAAAATATAGCACTTTCAACAAATGGTGCTGACCTAACTGGATGTCTCCATGTAGAAAAATACAAATAGATCCATATTTATCACCCTGCACAAAACTAAAGTCCAAGTGGATCAAAGACCTCAACATGAAACCAGACACTCAAAATCACTTGGAAGAAAAAGTGGGGAAGACCCTTGAATTCATTGGCACAGGAGAAAATTTCCTGAACAGAACACCAACAGCTCAGACTCTAATATCTACAACCAATAAATGGGACCTCATGAAACTGAAAAGCTTCTGTAAAGAAAAGGACATTGTCAACAGAACAAAATGACAGCCTAAAGACTGGGAAAAGACCTTCAGCAACCTTATGTCTGACAGAGGGCTAATATCCAGAATATATAACGAACTCAAGAAGTTAAACAGCAACAAACCAAGTAATACATTGGAAGTAGGAGAAAAAAAAGAAACAGTACAAGAGCCTACCACAGAGGGTCTGTAAAAGATTCTACTTAGCAGTGTATCAAAGCAGATGTTTAGACTCATAACCAAACCTTGGGCGGGAGTTGGTAAGACCTGGAGAGGATGGGAGTGCCACAAGGACAAAATATATCTGGGCACAGGGGTCTTTTCTGAGACTGACTCTCCAACCAAGGACCATGCATGCATATAACCTAAAACCCTTCTCAGACATAGCCCATGGCAGCTCAGCACCCTAGGGGATTTCCCTATTAAGGGGAACAGGGACTGTCTGACATGAAATCAGTGGATGGCTCAGACACCCCCTGCCCCCGAGGGAGGAATAGCCTTGCTAGGACACAAAGGAGGACATTGCAGCTAGTCCTGATGAGACCTGATAGAGTCAGATGGAAGGGGAAGAGGACCTCACCTATCACTGGATTTAGAGAGAGGTAGGGAGAAGATGAGGATGGGAGGGTGGGATTGGGAAGGAATGACTGAGGAGGTTATCAGCTAGGATATAAATTGAATAAATTGTAATTAATATAAAAATAAAAATTAAAAAATAGGGTACAGTACTAAGCAGAGAATTCTCAACCAAAGAAACTCGAGTGGCAGCAAAACACTTAAAGAAATCCTCAACATCTTTAGCCATCAGGGAAATGCAAATCAAACCAACTCTGAGATTCCATCTTACACCAATCAGAATGGCTAAGATAAAAAACTCAAAAAAAAAATAAAAATAAAAAACTCAAGTGACAGCATATGCTGTAGAGGTTGTGGAGAAAGAGGAACCCTCCTCCACTTCTGGTGGGAATGTAAACTTGCACAACCACTTTGGAAATCATTCTCATGCTTTCTCAGAAAATTGCTAGTAGCACTACATCAAGATCCAGCTATACCACTCCTGGGCATATACCCAAAAGATGTCCCACCACTCAGTAGGGACATTTGTTCAACTGTGTTCATAGCAGCTTTATTTGTAATAGCCCAGAATATGGAAACAACTTAGATGTTCCTCAACAGTGGAATGGATATAGAAATTGTGGTATAGCTACACAATGGAATACTACACAGCTATTAAAAACAAGGAAATTATGAAATTTGCAGGCAAATAGAAGATATCATCCTGAGTGAGGTATCTAAGAAACAGATAGACAGGCATGGTATACACTTACTTATAAGTAGTAATTAGCAGTATAATATAGGCTAGCCATCCATATTATATTAATTTCATTTATTACTTATTATTTATTTTTATATTATATATAGATTAATTTTATTCTTATACAATGACATGAAAATGAAGAACCAATTTTGTACTTAAAATAAGTGAAAATTTTTGTATCTCACCTACAGCTCAATGGAAATGTAAAACAACAAATCATACTGTGTGAAGAAGATATGTGAATGTTTCTTTTCTATGACATAGTCTATGTTAAGAAAACCTGCTTATTGGCTACAAAGATGGATCAGTTTTTTCGAACATGTACTTCTCTTGCAGAAGACTTGAGTTTGGTTTACAGTTCATAGCTTCCTATAACTTTATGTTCTGAGGATATGACACCTTCTGACCTCTGCTGGCACCTACTCTCATATGAATGTACCACATACAGACACACACACACACACACAGAAACAATACAATTAAAGCCAGTAGTTCCTTCATGACGGTAGGTATAACTTCCAGCATTATGGCATTATTGAGTTATTTTCTTTCCAAATGTACTTTTTCTAGGAATTAGGATTAAATGAACTTAACCATTTTTCAGTACATACGTCTATATGTTATTTGGATGCTCAACAGTATTCTGTAGTCATCTCAGAATCTCATGAAATTTCACCCCACCAATTTTGCCATCAGATCTTCAGATTTGTTTATTTAACCTTGTACAGCTGTGGAAAACGAACATTGGTGGAGATGGTAAAGAATGATTTTAAGTGATGTTTAATAAGACAACACAGATGACAAAAAGGGGTAAATGTGAATGATGGAGAGAACGATTTAAGGGGGAGAGAGCTTAGACAAATTTCACCAAAATGCCCCAGGGTGCTTACTTTGGGAATGGTCAAGGTCGTATAGTCTCTTGACTATTCCCTAAGATGGCACATTGCTGTACCGCATGTGCTGTGTAGCACCAGGGTCTACACAACATTCTCTGCAGCTGTTCCCACAGATCCCATGCTCAGATCCCTTGCTTCTGAACCAGGCTCTGCACAGCACAAACCCTTCCATAGAATCCTCTCCTGTGGTCTGAAGAGTGCCCCAAGGCCAACAATCAGCATAACAACAAAAGAGACTTGTTTTGTGACTATATTTCCAACACCTAAAAGTAACTGTTTGGTAGTGCTTTCAGGGATTAGCTCATTTATGTGGAAGACAGTATTCTCATCAATTAAAATATGAATAGAGACATTTGCATTATTTTATGCTCTAAAATGCTGCTGAGTACTTTTCTATTACTTATCTTTACATTATGGTTTCTATTTATCCTAATGTTATCTCAATAAATGTCATTAAGGCTGGTCAGGACCTTTGTATTGGCTGCCATTTGAATTAAAACTATAAATTTAATATTGTAATACGGTGATTAAAAGGACACCTTTGAAAGAAATAGTGCTTACTGTGGTTAATTACATCATACAAGTTTAACATGAAATGTTCATGCAGTTTATGGATGCTATTAGAATTATAAAAGGTATTTTCTATAACACCATGTAGAGTGAACCAGATGCCAGAAAAACATCATCTGTCTCCAGATGTGTCCTAAAACAGATGATGTACATAATCTCACTCACTGTGTATATAAGTTAAATGTTCCCATGTCAAAATTTTAGCTTCAATATTTAATATTTTAGAACTTCATAAAAGTTCATAGAAATTAAAGAAAGACCAAAGAAATGTGTTGGCCACCTGATGTCTAACTTATGCATATATGACTATGCGAAAATATGTCTACCTTGGATTGCTTGATTTATATCATTAAATCATGGAAAGATGTTATCAATCCATTTATCAGGATCTGACTATCACTGCTTGCAAGTCACAAGAGAGTTCTATAAATGGAAGTATTCTAACATATTTAAAACATTAATTCTACAGAATAGAATGTTTTGACAGGACTCTGATCTCCCACAGGCAAAGCTCTAGAGACATTTCCTTTCAAAGTGGCAAACTATTATCCTGTCTCAGCATCCTAGTACGAATGACAATTTTTTTGTCATGTCAAATGATTAAAAAATAAATATGGAAGGAAAAGAAGCACTCTGGCTGCCCCATGTGATGACTCTAATCATGAGGCACTAAAGGCAGGAAGACAGAAAGAAGGAATATCTGACTTTAGATTGAAAATTTTATCAAAACAGACTATTCCTTCACAAAAAAGTGACTTTTTCCCATTTGACAATTATTAGGCTCCTGCTCAGATCACAAGGTATTCAGAGTTATTGAGACACTATGTAGACATTACAAAACCACAGAGCTCTAGTGTTATGAGCAGTATGTCCTTATTCTGCCAACTGTTAAAACCAGAATTAGCTTAGATACAAAGTTACAAATATAAGAGACACTGTCAATCATCTCATTCAGTGTATTGCTTATTGTAAGACTGTTCTGTTCCAGAAAGCTTCTGGAACAATAAATTGAATCAAATTGCAATGAAGAAGCAAATTTATTAACATCCAAGAAAACTTCCCAAGTGTTCCTTTCTTTCCCCACTTATATATTCCTTTCTGTTACTGGTACAGTATCCTGATACACAGGAGATGCAGAAATGACTCTCAATTATGTTTACAAAAAACACATTCACAAATATAATTAAAGTTCTGCAATATTAAATATAAATATTCACAATCTATTATTTCAAGTACTTTAGACAAAGTTAAATATATAAATACTAGATAAATTATTATATTTTTAAAACGATCATAACCGATAACTGGCAAAAAATGTTTCTGTGAACACCCATAGAATACTTTACATGGGACACACTATGAAGATTTTAATAGCAACTAATATAATTTTGTCAGACCCTGTAGAAGACCACTTGGGAACTCTATTTAGATTCATTAAGAAAAAAAAATGTTAGATCGTCTTGAGAGAAGAAAAATGGAAGTTATTATTACAGAGAGCTAATCAAAATAAGAAAATCCCTGGTCAAATAAATTTAAATTGTGGAGCATTGTGTTTTAATTAGAATTATTACATATTGTTTTGCTTTTTGGATATCTGGAGAACAGAGAAAATTAAATACACAGGGCTGCAAACAAATAATCACTATGCTGAAATACAGAAATTCATATTCCCTATTTTAATATCTTTCAGAACAGATTTCCTTAACCTTTGGTGATTCTATTTGCAAAAGCCAAACAACAAGCTTTGATATTATTGAAAGATGGGAAATATAATAAAAAAAAAAGGTGACTATGGCAATTTTGGGAGCTGAACAATATTCAGCCTACAATCGGGAGAATAAATCCTAATGACTTTCAAATGCTGTTCAAAAGTATCTATCTGGATGTTGTTAACTATGTGAATCATTACTAAAAAGCCAAAATTGAAAATATCCTCAGAGAAGTTGTTTTCTTTTTTAATTGATTTATTATTTATTACAATTTATTCACTTTGTATTCCACCTGTAGCTCCCTCCCTCATCTCCTCCCATTCCCACCTTCCCTCCCTCCCTCCCTCATCTCCACCTACGTGCCTCCCCTAGTCCACTAATAGGGGAGGACCTCCACTCCTCAGAAAAGTTTTATATTTTAAAAAGTGAAAATCCAAACTATCCAAGTAGAATTTCAAAATTTTAAACTATGTTGGGAGGGACAGCATTATCACAAACTATAGAACCAGATACTTTCAAGTAATTATACTTTTCTTTAATATTAATAATGATGATACTAATAATCAATAATCCTGATTCTGAAAGTTGCCAGGTACTTATCAAGTGCTTTAGTATATTTTGCATTAGGTTTCTGTTACCCTTTTTTGTTATTTAGGTGTTGTGTCATGATGGAAGAGTATCCCATAGAGGCAGGTTAAGAGAGGTTATGTTTATTTTAGTTTGTGCCCACTCTTGGCTAACTCCATCGCTTTGGACCTGAGTCTTCCCAGCCAATCTCATCTAAGAAGTAAAAACAGACATGAATGAGCCATGGGAAAGATTCCACCCCAGCTCCCAAGAAAAGGTTTCAGGAACAATGTTACTATAACTAGGCCTCAAATCCTCAGAATACTTCCATCACTCTCCAGGTAGACATTCAAGTTATTAATTTATAAATGGATTAATGTGATCATGTCAGAGGCTTTATGATCTACCCAGTAGTCAAAAGCCATCAGCTGTCTACAAGGTCTGTGGGAAACACTTCAGATTCAAATCATAACATTCCTATTACTGAGCAAGCTGATGACCAGAGATATACCTTCCTGATAAGATTCATATAGACAATCCATAATTATGACAGAATTGGGACACTGTTTCAGTGTGTAAGAGTTTTGTTTTGTTTTTTTTTTTTTTTTTTACAAATGACCTTATTCATGATGCAATTTTGAATCCTCAGTTTGTTTTCTGAAAAGAATTACTAATTTAAATAAAAGTCAAATAAAAGATAATAACACACTATATAATACATTCTTTTTAAACTTTTCAGCACTTTAATATGCAGACATAATTAGGCTTAATATTAGAAAATACTAAGATTGATAATGGCAATGTCTTTCAACTAATCTGAACTCCATATTTTAATAGCCGAGGGATACAAAATTTAATTATTATATGTGATTCAAGCAAGTTAACTAGAATATAGTAGTTGATAAAAGTATACTTACTATTAACAAATTTATATTATTCTCTTATTGCAAATGTCTGTCTTGCTTTGTCTAATATGTGACTTTAATTTGATTTCCCATCAAAAGTCGTAGCTATCAATTAAAGAATATCACCTACTAGTTAGAGAGACTGGTCAATAAGGAAATTAGAGTAGGCCAAATAAAATACTTTCATTGTTCATCCATCTACTCATTCTGCCATGCTTATCATATGTATTGTTTGTACTTGGAGAAAGATGGTGACTGAATGATAGAAATTTACAAAGAATGCCAAATAATTCTAAAATACCTCCAAAACAGAGTACCCATATTTATGAATATAAAATTAAACATGGTAATATAAATAGTTATAATAAATTCTATGTCAAAAAATTCTATAGAGGAAAAAAAAACTAATATAAAAGAAACAATGATTGGTAGGTCGTGAGCACAATAATAGGATCTTCTGAAAAATTTTGGTTTTGCCAAAACTGAAAACCAGAAATCATCTTGGAAAAAATAATCCAAATCTCCATACATTATAAAAAGATAATAGAGATAGAATAGAATGATGAAAAACAATGAGAAACAAGTGGTAGAGCTGGAGACAGGGCTGATGGATGTGTGGACTTACTAACTCTCAAAGATTTTACTATAGAGGTTAGTGGTTACTTCACAGGCAGAGAAATCTAGTGGTTAATGGAAAGGAATGGTTGCTTCATTAGAAGGGAAATGTGTAGAGGAATTTTAATCCAGCAACATGACTACTTTGTTCACTTCTGCCGGGAGCCAAGGCCAGCTAGTGGAAAGTTACAGACAGCTGCAACAAGGTCGTGGGTGAGAGATTTATGTTTCCAGAACTTATGAGACATCTGTTCGTCAGGCTAGACATTTTGAGATATTTTAGCTGACATCCCTGTAGTATCTCTTTTAGTAAACATTCTTTGTGGTGTTCTGCATCTTCATTAATCACCCTGTTATGTTTTGTAAACTATTTTGCTGACACATTTTCCCTTCCTGCCTTCTCCCTATAAAGCTGTGTGAATTTTTTCAAATAAACGGGAACGAGATCAGATTATAGACTTGCTCTCCTTCTTTGTGTTTCTTGTTCCTGTCCCATTCTTTTCTCCCCTCCTTAGAAACCCATTGAACTCCCTCTGGATGGGACACACATCCAAAGACGTTTTAGGTCTTTATGATCCAGCTGAAATGGTGACATGCCTGTAGTACACACCTTTAATCACAAAAACGAAGTTGCAGTTAGTTTGTAGAAGGAAGCAGGCATGTTTGAAAGTGATATCTACTTTAGGAGCAGACAAATTGATGAATGAGAGAAAGATTTGACAAGCTTGGGTATGCCCAATTGTCATGAGAATAGCAGGGGGAAAACAGGTGACTTAAAGGATAGGAACAGAGAGAATAGAGGTAGTTGTATTAGGAAAGGCTTAGAGACAGATTTAGAGAGAACAAGCTAGACACAAGAGAAGGCAGAATGAGCCAGAGGATGTGAAAGAGTCGGAAGATTAGAACAATTTACAAGAGTTAGTTTGAGACCAAGCAGAGCAATTCCATGAGAACCTGAGAGAAGCCAGTTTGAATAAGTCAGCTTGCAGAGGAGTTTGAGCCAGAACAGCTGAGATGAACCAGCCAGCTTGAGTTCAGAAAGAGCTAGGAAGGGTGAGCCTATTCAGCAGTAAGTCTCAGAGGCTGAAAACATTCTAGGCCTAGATTAGATTGTATGGAGGCTAGAAGATTCCAGGACTAAGCCTAGGTTAGCAGAAGGGGGAAGTAAACCTGAGATGATAGTTAAATCAAATGAATAAAAGTTGCTGTCATAGACATGCATGATGAAGACAATGCATTATAAAATGTAAGCTTATTGTATGGCAAATGCCACACATATCCTTGCTTATATCTTGGTTTTGGAGTAATTTCCATATAACTGTATTTTCATGTAAATAAGTATTCTCTTACTGAAAGTAAATACAAAGTGTCAAAATACACTCACTGGAGAGAGGAGGATTGAAATATGATCATTATATGCACTATTAAGAGAGACTATACAAGTGAGTATGTTTCCATCATTTTATTATTCATTTTTTGAGATATTAGTATAATTATGCCATTTTCCATTCTGTTTCCTACCTTCAAACACTCTCATATATGCTACTTTACTTTCTAAAACATTTATTAATATCCAGAATCTGGAAACAAACTTGATGTCCCTCAACTGAAGAATGGACACAGAAATTGTGGTACATTTACACAATGGAATAATACTCAACTATTAAAAACAAAGAAATCATGAAATTTGCAGGCAAATAGAAGGAACTAGAAAAGATCATCCTGAGGTGTCCCAGAAGCAGAAAGACACACATAGTATATACTCACTTATAAGTGGATATTAGCCACATAATTCATGATAAACACATTAAAATCTACACACCTATAAAAGATCAACAACAAGGACCCTAGGGAAGATGTTTAATTCTTATTCAGAAGGGAAAACAGGATAGATACCTGAAGCAGTAGAAGAGATAGAACAGGATAGGAGCCTACCACAGATGTCCTCTAAAAGACACCACCCAGCAGGGAAGCAGATGCAGACACTCACAGCTAAACTTTTACAGAGGACACTTTGTCTAATGGAAGAAGGAGGGTATAGAAGGACCCAGAGCAGATAGGAGTCACACAAGGATACAAGGATACCAACAAAGCCAAAAGAAAACAAAACAAAACAAAACAAAACAGGGTGCAGGGGTACTACAGAAACTGCCCATCCATAGACAGAGAGGAACTAGACCCCTGATTAGATGTAGCCCATATACAGCTCAGTCTCTATGTGTGTTCCCTAGTAAGGGGAGAAGAGACAGTCTCTGACATGAACTCAGTTGCCTGCTCCTTGATCACTTCTCCCTGGTGAGGTGACTTACCCAGCCCACAGAGGAAGAGGATCCAGGCAGTCCTGATGGGATCTGATAGGCTAGGGTCAGACAGTAGGGGAGCATGACTTCTATCAGTGGACTAGGGAAGAGGGATAGGGGAGGAAGAGGGAGGGACTGTGGGACCAGGGGGAGATGAGGGAGGGGCCTAGAACTGGGATACAAAGGGAATGAATTGTTAATAATAATAATAATTAAAAATATTGCTTCTTCATTTATTAATTCTTGCTATATACATATGTTTATATCCATGTTTCTAAATATCTAAGTATAACCTGCACAGTGCATATGTTATTTGTATGTATGTTTTCAGAGTTGACCATGTTGAATTGGTAACTGATAGGTATTCTATTTCTCATGCTCCCAGTGTTCCTTAGGGCCTATAGTTCTTTGTGAAGGTTGAAGTACCCTGGGCTTTCCTTTTTCCATGTTAACATACCTATTACTACCCTTGTTCAGTTCATGTTTAGGTTGTCTTACTACTGTCATTTCATGGGTATAGCTTCTGACACTCCTGTGAGACACAATCTCAAAGCAAATAAGTTTTTTGTTTGTTTGTTTGTTTGTTTGTTTGTTTTTTGGTTCTTAAAATCTATCTGTCCTCTCTTCTGCAATGATACCTGGGCCTTAAGTCAATGAGTTTCATTGTGGATACATCATTTGGCAGTGGACTTTACAATACTATCATGACTGTTTTGCATTTCAGTAATTGCCTCTGTTGCAAAGAGAAGTTTGTTTGATGAAGGATGCGGTCTGCACTTATAAGTGGATATAAGAAGAGATATTTAGATTGTGGTTAAGGAATGTAATATGGTAGTTTAGTAAAGTGGTAGCTGTTAGTTCTCCTCTAAGATCATTTACTTCACTAGCCCTGGAAAGTTAGTTAGGGTTGTTCAACAGACTCCCAAACACTACAGGCTATTACTAGTATCCTTTGTTGCCTGTCAGAGGTAGAAATTAAGTCCATTAAATTAAAAATGAATTTTCAAAATTTCCTGTCTACTATACACATCAAAGTCTACATTTCCAATATTCATAAATGTATAATAAAAATTTAAAACACATACTTAACAGCATGTATTGTAAGTATATGCTTAATTAAAAGTATATGAATATCTCATAAAATTTTAGGTAGTTATGTTAGCATAAATAGAGGGTAAGAATGATTATATTATGACCATCTTTAAATAATCATAAGTGGTAGTCAAAGATAGACTGCTAATTTTATTAGAGAATTAAGTTATATTTGAAAACTGTATAACATGTTGGTTCACTAGCAAATACTGCAAAAGAAATCTAGGCTCCTGATGACAGCATAATACCAATGATATGTAATGTTTCTAATAAAACACAAAGGAGGTGTACTACTCTAAACACTTCCAGAGAAATGATTGTTCTCCCTACTGGTAACAAAGTGTATTTTCAAAAATTTGTTAAACAAAAGATCAAACACTAACATAATTAAGAAAAAAACAGCAGTGATACAGGGAACAAATTCAGAAAATTAAATGTAGTACTAGTTATTATGAATACAAATTAAAATTAGACAAATTCAGTTTTATGCTGTTACAGTTGGATATAAATATTCTTATATTTATCGTGTCCAGAAATTTCTCTTTACACCAACACTTAACATCTGTGTCTGAGAATAGAGAAAGATGCTAACTCTTAACAGGTCTGGGCTTCTTGTTATTTATAGGATAATTTTCGTTCTTTGTATTGTCAAAGTGCTCAGCCAGTGTGTCTTATTTATTTCTCAAGGCCAATGTCTTTTTCTTTTGATACCTGTATGTCAGCATTTCTGTTTGCCTGTATTTCTTGTCCACACCCATGTATTTAGTCCAATAGCCTACAAATAATTTTCAAACACTTTCTAATCATCATATGTTGAATAGAAACTTGGAAATATAATCCACTAACTCATTATCTTCTCTATTTATTCTTCTAACAGAACTTTAAGAAAAGTAGTGAAGAGGTTAATGATGGGATGACCACATTCAAAAGCTACTGAAAATGCAACCATGATGTGCTGACTTTAATAAAATCATTGAAACTTTCAGAACAGAAGCTTAATGTACCAAAGAGAGTAGACTACTTTAACATTTTTTTAACTTTGATAATCAGAAAAAGATTACTGTTTTTTTTTTTTTCCTGAGATAAAATGTAGCAAAATTAGGAATTCCAAAATGCAAAGTAATCTGCATTCCCTGGGAATCTCCATTCCCAGATCTACGTTAGGATATTTTGTTTAAAAATCTTCATTAAATCAAAAATCATCTGTGCTTTAAAAAAATTAATAGCAGTGGCTGATTCTCAGTTATGTTAAGTATCTAATAGTATTATATTAGGGTTGTCAACATAGCACAAGAATTGCTTATAACTGTGGCTCCAAAAAAAAAAAAAAAAAAAAAAAAAAAAAAAGAGATTGATAGAAAACATGACCAAACTCTGCGGGAAATTGTTTGATAACTTTTGTAGCCTGTATCTGTCACTGTGACAAAATACCTCAGAAAGTGAATTTAAAGGATGATTTATACTGCCACTTTGTTTCAGAGTTTGATCAGTTGGCTCCTGTCTTGGGTCTGAAATAAGAATGCATGAACTCATGGGCTGGCTCTTTCATCACCTCCCCCTAAAGGGGGAGGAGCCTAACCAGTACAGAGGAAGAGGAAGAAGCCAGTCCTGATGAGACCTGATAGACTAGGGTCAGATGGAAGGGGAGGAGGACCTCCCCTATCATTGTATTGGAAGAGGGCAAAGGAGAAGAGTGAGGAAGGGTGAGATTGGGAGGGGGTAGAGGAGGGGGCTACAGCTGAGATACAAAGTGAATAAACTGTAATCAATAAAAACAAAAAAAAATTAAAAAAGAATACATAAACATTGTGATAATAGTTCAGAGCCCAGAAAAATAAAAATAAACAATAAAAAAACAAAACAAAACAAAAAAACCCTCTCATCTCATGATAGCTTAAGCATTAGGACACAATGAGGGTAGGGACAAAACGTGTCCTTTATATCACACAGCCATTTACCTGTGGTACATCTTCTATTTTCTACTACTTCGCAACAATAGCATAAAACTATAATTCAAAGAAGGGATCATTCCACGGATGGAGATAACATTTTCAGGTACAACCATCTCTCAAGAAGTTGATCACCTGCCGTCAAAACCTTGTACCTGGAAGAAAGCATTCTTCTCGGTCCGTAAGAAGTGTTTCCCCACTCAGCTTAGATTTAGTTGATGCTGATTTCCAAACTGAGCATGACTGGAACTAAGAGCCCAATAGAAAGGTTTTTGTTGTTGTGATTGTTGTTGTTTCATCAGTGTGTAATCAACAGTATGCATCTTTCTTAAGGTGACTTTACCCTGTAATCTCATGTGAATTTTATAACTTTCTTTTTATATTTCCTTAAAAAAATAAATAGTAATGAAGGGACAATTTAGTATCTTTATTCAGAAAAGTACAATGGGTGTTCAGAATAAAATTTTTCAACACCAGGATGCATAAGGTAAAAGTGTATTTGACATTACATGGTTCTAAAGAGAAAAAAAATCTAAAATCTGTCATTACCGATAAATTAAACATTTTCCAGAAAAAAAATCAATATGTAAAGATCAGTTCTATGTTTGTCTGCCAACAATGAATTTATCTACATACAATTTTAGTAAACAATCCCATTTATCATACTAATCATAAATAAAAGCATAGCAATAGGCTTAACAAAATAGATGGCAGGTTGTTTTGCTAAAAGCCTACCACATACTGATAAGCTAGAGCCCAAGAGGGTGGAAAAAGATGTGTTCATGAATTAGAGGAATTGACTAAGGAATTTTACAAGGCTAAGAATAGCCCTGTAAAACTCAAAACTATTTAGAAGCTTACGGAAATGTTTTTGTGATTTGTTATCACTAATTTAGCATTTCTTTTTTTCTTCTTCTTTTCTTTTTTATTATTATCATTTATTGCAGTTTATTCAGTTTGTATCCTGGCTGTGGTCCCCTCCCTTGTCTAGTCCCAATCCCACCCAGCTTCCCTCTTCTCCTCCTATGCTCCTTCCCTAGTTCACTGATAGTGAAGGTCCTCCTCCTCTTCTATTTGAATGTAGGCTTTCAAGTCTCATCAAGGCTGACTGCATTGTCTTCTTCTGTGGCCTGGCAAGGCTGCATCCCCATGGGGAGGTGATCAGAGAGCCTGACTTTGAGTTCATGCCAGAAAAATTCCCTGCTTTCCTTTCTAGGGACCCTACTTGGAGACCGAGTCTATGGGCTACTTCTGAGTTGGGGGTTTAGGTCCTCTCCAAGCATTGCCTTTGGTTGGAAAATCATGAAATTAAGTGATTGACGACAATATTTACAGTGAAAATACCGAGAAACTGGTGATTAATTTTTCCAGAGAATTTGAATGAGGGCATGGTTAAGAAGAAGCGAATTTTGAATTGATTATGGAGATGGAAATTATGACATGACAGAAAATATGAGAGAATTTCTAAAATGAAAAAAAATGTATTTTCAAAGCTGTTCAAACATGAACCATTACAAAATCCCTTCTAAAAATTAAAACTTATTTAATAAAAATGAGTCTTTCTCATTGTAGTATGTTTATGTATGCACAATGGTTCTGAGAAGATCCATATGCATCAAAGTAGGCTGAGTAAAAGGTTATCTTTACTTTACCTGAAAATCTCACATGCTGTTTCTTAACCAATAGTCAATTTATAATTGGCTCAGCACAATGATAATTTTTGTATAAATAAATACAAATAATAACATATTTGAATTCTTAAATGTCAAGCAATCACAGACATATCCAATCTAGGCAGAGAATAAATTGGCTCAGGTTTAATTCAGAAACTTGTTTGAAAGACATTCTAAATTAATTCATATTAAAATAGATTTGCTAATATCACCATTTAATTTCTACATTTAGCATAATAGGCATAAAATATTTTTGAAGGAAGCACTTTTAAGATAAATGTTTCGTCTTGCTCAAATCCTATGATAAACCATTTAAATTAAAAATAACCTCTGAGAAAATGTCATGCAAACCATGATACTTTCAAATATTTAAACATTTTTTCCTACCAGACTTCAATCCATGCACTTATGTAGGATCAGTGAAATGGCTTTAAGTTACTCTAATGAGAATCTCAATTTCCTTTCCACATAAGTGAAAGAAATTTGAGATCTTTCCTTTTTAATTAATCATGTTCTCTGGCAGTTTTTCACGTGTATAAAATCTGTTCTGATTACTGTAGTGGTTCATCCCATGTACTCTCATAAGCCACCCCTCACTTACTTCCATCCTCTCTATAATTTCTTCCAAACACTCAAAACTTCATTGACTCATTATTTAGCAACATTTGAGTTTAGTCAGGACCGTCTGTGTGGCTTTGGATTCTGGTGAGTTCCTCAGTTAGTACCCAAGTGTAGACAGAGACAAAGCTTCTGTCTTTTCAAGAAGACAAAGCTTCAGCAGGAGGACAAGGTCCTGAGGGCCAATGCTGCTGTTCAGCTAAATTAGTGCTGTACTTTCTAAATATTTAGAATTACACCCGTAGTCAAAGGCTACCTCTGGCCTTATTTGGAGAAGCATATTTTAATAATGAAGAGGTCTAAGAATTCAGAGATGAATGGATACTAAAAGTGTTAAGAAAAAGCACTAGTTGAATTCTCAAGCCTCAAGTGGCCAGTCGGGTTACACCTTCTCTGAATCTCAGGGACCATCGCAGATATAAAGACAGAAAGAATGTAAGAACAGAAAGACATGGAGAATGGTCGGGAACTCTGGGGAATGACAGAGGCAACACAGTCACAACCTCACAGCCGCTATGCCTGCCATCAGTGGGTTTTGCGTGTTAAAAGAAACCTTACAACTTACTCAGAATGCCTGGAGATAAGTAAATGTTCCTTCTACTTAGTGGGAAACTTGTTCATTCAGCAACTTTTATTCATGTGAAAGTCGTTTTCTGTAGCCTATCTGAGTACTCCCTCTGTGCAAATCTTAAAATGGAACAAATCAGAAATCTGAACATATAAAGTCAACATTAGAAAGTATTTTCTTCAGATAACAACTCTTTCTCCTTGAGATCAGTACCTCTTCATCCCATGTACAAGACTCAAGAGCATTTACCTGATGATATTATCAATATACCTGGCATATAACTCTTGTAAACACTGGGCAAAGTTTTTAAGTGTCTTCTTCTTTAAATTCATAATTGTATCATTTTTTTATTATTTCTCAATTTTTTTATTTATTCTTCCGGTCTTTAGATATGACTGATAAGCTATTAGATATCTTGAATCCTCAATATTTGCATTTTCTAAAAGACTTGTACTTTATATATTTTCTCTGTCCTAAACCCAAGGCCCCTGAGATAGCTTTTATGCAGCACATTCATAATGCTTTCTATTCAAATTCTCCCTGATTTCCACTGAATTTTCAAGATACCCCTGTAATAGTACTTGGTGTGGTGGTTGTGGTGGTGGTGGTGGTGGGTTTCTGTGTTATTTACGTTATACTGATACATTACCTTTGGAAAAATAACTTAGACTCTCAAACTTTTGAAACAATGGCAGTAGTTTTATAATCACTGCTTTATTATTTTAATTTTTGTTACTCCTCTATAAACTTGGCACAGAGGCTTTAAAGTGATTTAATCTTCAAAGAGCCCACATACATATTTCTATTTAATTACAGCCAGAACTTATATATCTACAAGTTTAATATAAAATTGAGGAACTTTCGATTGAAGAACAGAAATACAGTCTGGTGAAGAAGCGATTATACTTTATTTAGAAGAGGGTGATGTGACCCTGAACTATGGAGTTCACTTGACTTTTAATGAATGCCTGGTAGAGTTGAAAGATTACAAAGGTAAAATTTTAAGTTAATACTTGATTACAAGATGCCTGAAAGCCAGTTGTAATAATGTTCCCTTCTATCTCTGTGATAAAATAAATTACTAGCTTATTCATGTGGAAGCATATTTTGTATAGCAGATTTTTTTTATTAATTACACTTTATTCATTTTGTATCCCCCCATAAGCCCCTCCCTCCTCCCCTCCCGATCCCACCCTCCCTCCTCTTTCTGCATGCATGCCACTCCCCAAGTCCACTGATAGGGGAGGTTCTCCTCTTCTTTCTGATCTTAGTCTATCAGTTCTCATCAAAAGTGGCTGCATTGTCCTCTACTGTGGCCTGGTAAGGCTGCTCCCCCCTCAGGGGGAGGTGATCAAAGAGCAGGCCAATCAGATTATGTCAGAGGCAGTCCCTCTTCCCATTACTATGTAACCCACTTGGACACTGAACTGCCATGGGCTACATCTGTGCAGGGGTTCTAGGTTATCTCCACGAATAGTCCTTGGTTGGAGTATGAGTCTCTGGGAAGTTCCCTGTGTTCAAATTATCTTGTTCTGTTGCTCTCCTTGTGGAGTTCCCATCCCCTCCAGCTCTTACTATGATTTACCATTTAGAGAGTAAAGTGAAACTCCCTCCCTCTCCACACACATACACACATACACACATACAAAAGCAATACCAAACTAAAGTAAGACCAGGAAATTTGGAATGAAAACAAAATAGAATGGAGCAATTTAAATGAATATAAAGTGAACTTAAAATAATTTCACCAATAATTATATTAAGTAAAATCACAATACACTCCAATAAAAAAAAGACAGATTTTTGAACTAACTAAAAGCAATAAACTATGTAAGCCATGAGAATCATTCACTAAACATGAAGACAAATATAGGCTAAGGTAAAAAGGTAGAATAATAATGTTCTACATACACATGGAGGTATGAGAATTTAGTTATGAATAACTAATATTAAGATATAAATACTTTCCATAAGGTCCTGTGTAGTGAGTGTTGATCTTAAATCCTGTGCTGTTGGTGCTTTGTTTAGGAAGTTGTCTCCTGTGCGAATGACTTCTAGGCTCTTCTCCACTTTTTCTTCTAAAATATTTAGTGTGTCTGGTTTTATGCTGAGATCTTTGATCCACTTGAATTTTACTTTTCCAGGGAGATAAGTATGTATCTATTTGCATTTTTCTTCATGTAGACATTTGGTTAGACCAGCACCATTTATTGAAGATGCTGTGTTTTTTTTTTGTTTGTTTGTTTGTTTTGTTTTGTTTTTTTTCATTGCATGCCTTTGGTTTTATTGTCAAAAATCTGGTGTCCATAGGTATACAGGTTTATTTCTGTGTCCTCAGTTTGATTTCATTGACCCTTCAGTCTGTTGTTATGCCAGTACTATGACATTTTTAGTACTCTTGCTCTGTAGTACTTCTTGAGATCAAGGATGGAGATACCTCCAGAAGTTCTTTGATTGTACAGGATTGTTTTACTTATTCTAGTTTTTTTTGTTGTTGTTGTTTGTTTTGTTTTGTTTTTCCATTTGAAGTTGAGAATTGTCCTTTCAATGTCTGTAAATAATTGAGTTAGTATCTTGATGGGGATACTTTTTAACATTGTGTAAGTATTATAGTAAAGAGAGAGAGAGAGAGTTTTAACAGATTAATATATAAAAATAAATCAAAGAACCCAACCTCCTAAATGATGTCAGTTAACTAATGCATGAAACTTGAGAGACTGAAGGAAGTTTTCTTCCAGCAGCTCATTGGAAAACACAGTATTTTAAATCAGACCTTTCCTCAGTAGTGATGAATAATCAAACTAACAGTACTCCAGTTGCAACTGCCAAAACTTTTAAACAAAAATCACAAAAAAAAACATTTTCAAAACTAATCTAATAATGAAGCCACCTCACACAAAAAGCTCAACACACAAAATAAAGTTGAGTTCAGACTGTAGGTAAAAATATTTATAATACTGTCACTTAATAACTGTAACTGAAAGATGAAAATAGGAAGATATGAAACTCAAGGGAACAATTGATGAAAACCAACACAAAAATGACAAAACAGTTAATCAGTAGACATAGATGTGAAACAGATTTTAATTTTGAGCTAACAAAATTTACAATGCTAATAGCTTACAAACTAATGCTTTGAGATGTGTTTTTAACTCTGGAATATGAAACTGGGCTAAGTAATACTAATATTACCCAACCATTTTGTGGTAAAACATTTAAAAAGCATATTTTGTCATTGTCAAGTATACAACCCATTTTTAATAAGTTTAGTCATTAGGCAATATCAAGCTCTTGAAATAATTCTTCTTCTATAATTTAAATCTTGTATACAGTAAGAGATTCTATGTTTAATATCCCCAATAAAAATGATACTTTCTATTAATATATTTACATTGTGATAAAATAAAGCCCCAATTTTTTTGAGTGTGCACAGCAGAGACACTGAACTCAGTAAAGGCAAGTTTGTTCAGTGCAGGACCAAAGCAGCATTGTCCCCCATCCCAAAGAGGCATGTGGGGCACCCGGAGCAGCTCTTGGCTCAGAGTCTTTCTGACTGCTCCGCATCTGCCTGGCCTACCTGGGACTCAGCTAGTGACTACCAAGCAGAGGGACTACCAAGCTGGTGAACACCAGAGATATACAGGTGTCTAGAGGCCAGCATAAGAACAAAAACAACAAAACTAAGATACACTTGGTCTGTAGTCGCTTATATGTGGATTTTAGCCATACAGTACAAGATAAGCATACCACAAGGCACAGACTCAAAGAAAACAAGTAATAAGGAGGAGCCAAGTGAGGATGCATAAATCTCACTTGGAAGCAAAGATAGAATAGACAGAAGTAATGGTTGAAATTAGGAAACAAGTTATAAGAAGGGGCACAGAGAGTTAAGATGGTGGATATCTAATATCCACTTATGAGTGAGTATATACCCTATGTGTCTTTCTGTTTCTGAGATACCTCACTTGGGGTGATCTTTTCCAGTTCCTGCCATTTGCCTGAAAATTTCATGATTTCCTTGTTTTTAATTGTTGAGTAGTATTCCATTGTGTAAATGTACCACAATTTCTGTATTCATTCCTCAACTCAGGGGAGTCTGGGTTGTTTCCAGCTTCTGGCTATTACAAATAAAGTTGCTAAAATCATGGTTGAGCAAATGTCTTTGTTGTATACTTGAGCATCTTTTGGATATATGTTTAGGAGTGGTATATCTGGATCTTGAGGTAGCGCTATTCCTATCTCATAAGTGGATATTAGACATATAATACAGGATAAACATACCAAAATCTGTACATCTAAAGAAGCTAAGAAAGATGGAGGACCCTGGGTAAGATGCCCAATCATCATTCAGAAATGCAAAGAGGATGGACATCAGAAGAGGGAGAAAACAGGGAACAGGGCAGAAATCTACCACAGAGGGCCTCTGAAAGACTCTACCCTGCAGGGTATCTTTGGGCAGAGTGCAGGGAATCTAATGAAAGAAGGGGGAGATAGAAAGACATGGAGAGGACAGGAGCTCTACAAGGAGAGCAACAGAACTAAAAATTCTTGGCCCAGGGTTTTTTCTGAGACTGATACTCCAACCAAGGACCATTCATGGAGATAACCTAGAACTCTGGAACAGATGTAGCCCATGGCAGTTCAGTGTCCAAGTGGGTTCCACAATAATGGTAACAGGGACTGTCTCTGACATGAACTGATTGGCCTGCTCTTTGATCACCTTTCTCTCAGGAGGGGTGCAGCTTTGCCAGACCACAGAGGAAGACAATGCAGCCACTTCTGATAAGACCTGATAGGCTAGGATCAGAAGGAAGTGGAGGAACACCTCCCCTATCAGTGGACTGGGGGAGGGGCATGGGTGGAGAAGAGGGAGGTTGGAAGGGATTGGGAGGGGTGGAGGGAGGTAGGAACACTTGAAAGACAAAGTTAATAAACTGTAATTAATATAAAAAAAAAAAAAGAAAAAGATGTTGGATATCAGAACTGAGGAGAGGAAAGACAAGAGGACAGGGCCTGTAGAGAAAAGAGAAACCAAGGGTGGAGACACCTCTGTGACAAGCTGGAGACCTAAGTCAGGGTAGGCTTCTGGGAGAATATGAGGGGGATTCACGCAGAGACTCCTAGTAGCAGAGACCATAGAGACTGAAGAGGACACCCTCTAACTAGACTAGTCTTCTAGTAAAGGGTGTGGCACACCAACCCATCTGCAAAAACTTTAACCTAAAATTTACCTTGCCTATGAGATATGCAGGGATGCATATAGAGCAGATAGAGCCGAGACTGAAGGAATGCCCAGCCAATGCCTGGCCCAATGAAAGACCCACCCTATGGGAGACCGCCAGCCCCCGACACTATGCATGATACTCTGCTATGCTTGCAGATAGCCTGTCAGAGTTGTCCTCTGAGAGGCTTTACCCAACAGCACCTCCAAATAGATACTGAAACTCACAGCCAAACATTGGACAATGCATAGGGAGTCTTGCGGAACAGTGAGAGGAAAGAGAACAGGACCTGGAAGTGACAGGAGCTACACACACACACACACACACACACACACACATACTGATGCTGTCCATGGTTTGTTAACCATGCTACCATAAAAGGCCAAATCCCCAGAAATACATGGGTAAATAAATTGGAGCTGAGAATGGTGGTGTAAGCCTTTACCCCTAGCACTCAGGAACGCAGAGGCAAACAGATCTTTGTGAGCTCAAAGGCTACCCTGGTCTACAAAGCAAGTACAGGCCAGTCAAGACTACACAGAGAAACCTTGACTCAAAAATACGAAGTTTAAATAAGTTTAAATACGATGACGCTGAAAGGAGATTCTACGAGCAGATGAATGGGCCTGCGACAGCAGGTTTCTGCCAGGAGAATGGTGCCAGCGTGATCCTCGGTAACATTACAAGAGCCAGAGAGAACAACCAGAAATCCCTGGCCGGAAGCTCAGGCCCCGGGGTCTCCATGGACCTGGTGGAGATCACTGTGAGCTCATTGTACGGATTTCCAGTCTGGAAGTGGAAAACCAGAACCTTCGAGGCGTGTTGCAAGATCTGCAGCAGGCCACTTCCAAGTTGTAGGCCCGGCTGAACACACTGGAGAAGAGTTCGCCCACTCACCGGGTCACAGCCTCACAGACCCAATACATGTCTCCCATGCGTCAAGTGGAGCCTCCCACCAAGAAGGGTGCCACACCAGCAGAGTACGATGAGGACAATGACATTGACCTTTTCGGCGGTGATGAAGAAGAAGAAGATAAGGAGGCTGCCAGACTGCGTGAGGAGCTGCTACGGCAGTACGCAGAGAAGAAGGCCAAGAAGCCTTCATTGGTAGCCAAATCCTCCATCCTCTTGGATGTCAAACCTTAGGATGAGATAGACATGGCCTAGCTAGAGACTTGTGTGCGTTCCATCCAATTGGACGGGCTGGTTTGGGGGGGCTCCAAGCTCTTGCCTGTTGGCTATGGTATCCGGAAGCTGCAGATCCAGTGTGTGGTAGAGGATGACAAATTGGGCACTGACTTGCTGGAAGAGGAGATCACCAAGTTCGAGGAGCATGTGCAGAGACATCGCAGTTTTCAACAAGATCTGAAAGTCCAGGAGTGTGTTCCATGTGTGTGAGGACCTGCTGAGATTAAAGACTGCAACTACGCAAAAAAAAAAAAAAAAAAAAAAAAATGGAGTCAGTGGTTTATGAAAATATATATAAAAAATGACAAGTACATTAAGTTGATAGAAGGAGAAGTAGATCTGAGGGAAATTTGAAATATTAATGGGTGCTGAATATACTCACTATGCACTTTTTGTAGGTATGAAATCCCCACAGAATTGATAGACTATACTTAAATATTAAAAATACTTGAATTTTTTCTAAAGCCTTGTTTTCTTTTTTATCCTAACTTTCTACTATGTCCAACTATTTAAATTTGATATGAAAACCCTCATAGTACATGCAGTTTATGTATAAGTATACTTACATAGTGTCATAAACACTTCTCATCGGGGCTGATAGTGCTCCCACCAAGAACCAAAGATTACCTAAAGCACAAATGAACAAGCAAGCACAGAAGCAAGCATGAGAAGCCCTGTTTTCATTTGTTAGCCAGTCCAAGAGATTCCCAATACACACAGACTATTTACTGCTGTTAGCCTTGGTTACTCTTCAGTGGTGAAAGGTGGGTTATTACTGCGAAAGATACCAGGCACTTCAGAACCAGAGACCCTTGAGATGAAACTGACTTGAATTCCTCCTCCCTGAGGATTAGCATCATGGTACAAGAAAGCACCACAAAAGTTCCTCCCAAAGGAGGAGGTCAAAGGACAATCCTACCGAGGTATGATACTGATGAACCACATCAACAACCATACAGTGGGATAACCCCAAGATTGTGTTAGTGCCAGGCATAACTTTCTAGTAAACAACAAGTGTTTAATTAGGCTGAAGACCCACTCAACAAAAGGAATACCATGCCTAATTCTGTAAACCTAGCCAACTATTCAGTGCTGTTGAAGTCATGTTTATTGGGAGAGAATTTACAACCACTAATTTACTAAGCCAACACACTATCAATAATTCATGGAGTTGAGTTTTGTTCAGTGTTTACTTTCTTTGATATTCAGGAAGCAGATAAATGACCCAAACAAGAATTCATTATTAACTTACAGCTTTCTGGATGTATATAACAATATGTGCCATATTTATATACATATGGGATTATTGACTAAATATTAACATATACTTTAAATGTAAAAACTATGTAGTATTTGTGTATTTTATTATATCAAATATTTGACAAGAACAGAATGTATAGGATATAACATGATATCTTTCCTTCATGTGTACATTGTGGAATAGCAGTTTAGGTTATGTTCTTTTTAATCTATGTTTTTTTTTTTGTTTGTTTGTCACTAACATACTGATGAATATTTTAGCTTGGTCCTTCATTTTTTTAAAATCAACTCATTGGTGTTAGTAACATATCTTATGTTAAAGATATTAAGATAATTAATATATTTGAACTTAAATTTGAATATATTTTGAACACTTCAGAATAAATTAACAGCCAAAACAACCTTTTTCCCAAGATAATATCTTTATTGATTGTTTGGTAACTTCATCAACTGTACTCCAACCACACTCACTTCCCATTCCTCCATCGTCCACCCTCCCACTCTTGTGCCCTCCTCCAACGAAAAGATATATAACAAGTTTAATTCCGTTGCCTGAATACTTATTGGAGCATGGTCAAACTTCCAGTGTCCAGCCCCTTAAAGATAACGAAGTCACTTCTCATCCCACAGACAGAAGCCATCAACTGTGAGGAGTTAGATTTCATTATCTTTATGACAATTTTAAGGATTCTTTTCAATGGCTTCCTGTTTAGATTGTTCCCTTTTCCTGGGGGTGGAGGGTGCCATAGAAGCTCTCAATGTCCCTCCTTCTCAATTATGAGTCTGCAGTAATCAATACCACTGCAAAAAAAGTATCCTTGCCCATAATCCCCAGAGACAGCATGGATCATGGACTTCTACATGGCCTCCAAGCAGCAGCAAGAACCATGGAGGACATTTGAGGAATCCCAATCCAAAAAACAAACTGTTCTCCATCTCAGACACACTGCCATCGCTCACAGAAAGACAATTGTGAGACTGGGAAGTGCATTCTGCAGAAGACCCTGTTTGAGATTCAGGCTGTTCCCCACTACCATGCAGGCTCTACTAGGCATTGACTTACTCTCCTGTCCATCACACTCATCAGTGCTGTGTTTTGCCATCTTTCCCACATCTCCATGGCATATTCATTCATCATAATAGTAATGCTAACTTCTGTGTGTCACACAGTATATGTTTTGTTTTTCTCGAATAGAATTATATGCAAGTACTCATAGCAAGAGTGATTAGTCTGCTTCAAGTTTTCTGGTTTCTGCAGTACTATAAATACTGGACTATTACTGAGACTTGCATATCCTCTTCTTGCCCAAAGTCAGGGTGATCTTGTTGCTTGGCAGGTCGTCTCGGGGCAGTACTCAAGAGAGCTCCAAGCTGCTGCACACCTCTCTGCCCTCAGCTGCTGGCTCCCAGGGTAGGACCATCAACCACATTGCTTGAAATTCACGTCCAGCATCTGAGGACCTGACTCTCATCCCTTCAGCAAGACAAGCAGCTCCAGCTTCATCAATGGCACCAGAGTCACTGGCCAAAGCCTCCTCCTGGAGAGAGGAGCAACTACAACCCTTGGTTCACTGCAGCTATACTCCCATATGGCTCCCATATCAGTAGCAGTTGGGTTCCTAGTTTTGCTTCTCTCTCCCATCTTTTTTTTTTTTTTCAATTTCATGAGACCATTTTTAAAACTATCTTTCCACAAGTCCTGCCTTCTTTAAGTTGTTCCAAAGATAATGGGCATTCTGAAGACTCATCCTCTATTTCTATTTTTCTCCTCAGAGCCTCTGTGGGTCTCTCAGCTTCCCTGGAACTGCTCTTCTGTCTCCAGGTTGTGGGCAGATGTTACCGTCTTGAAATGCTTCCTTTTTCCTTTATTTTGAGTCAGTTAGTTTAACATAAATTTTTAGTGTTGTTTGTTAAATGTGGTTTTTAGATTAAAAAAACATTTCTGCGAAAAATGTCTTTAGAATTTTAGTAAGGACTGCATGGAATCTATAGGCTGCCCTACCATCCTAGTGAACTTGAACTTATAAAAGGAGTTTCAATAGAGGGATTGGCCACAACAATAAGATGAAACTAGAACAAATAGTAAATAGTAAATAAGTAAGTAAATCCATGAACATAGTATATTTCTTCATAAAGTTCTGTCTTCTTCAGTTTCTTTCATCAGTGCTTAATGGTTTCTCAGCATCTTTTTACATCTTACATTTTTGTGTGTATTTATCAGGTAGAGTTTTGGCATAATTTCTGACTGAAAATAAGTCAACATGAATTTTCAACTATTCAATAAAATCTATTACTAAAAAACCTGTGGCCTTAAATGCCATGATTTCCTACAGTAGTTGATTGCTGCTTTATTAAAAAAAATAATTATAGTACTTCAGCAGTTAAATTAATACATAAAAATTTAGTTTTGTTGTTACTATGAATTGCATTGTTGTTGATTCATTTCACTATTGTGTGAAATGATGGTCATTTTTCTTTGCTCATTGATGGCTGACAACTTCAGTCAAGGAGTTAACTCTGTTTTGTTATGTTTTACAGAATCTAAGATTTTCTATACATAAGATCACTTCACTTAAAAACAAAGACAACTTAATTTTCTTTCTTTTTTTTTTTTTAATGCTCTAAATAAGACATCCAGTACTATGTCCAAAAGAACTCCTAAGGGTGGTCTTGTTGTAATCTTATCTTAGAAGAAATGCTTTTACTTTTCCTATAAGATCACAAGGGATTGTCCATGAACAGTGTGAGAATATGTTTAAACTACAAAAGATGACTACTTCCCTCTAGAGTGTTCTTCTCTCATTATCAATGACAGAGAGCTGTCAACAATTTATCAATTACAGTTACAGTTTTACCACATCGAATCCTGCAGCCACAGTTTCCTCTCATGAGTATCTGCTCCAGCTGTGACTTTCTTCATACAACTCTCTGCCTCTTCAGTTGTGGATGAAAATAATTCGCCTTTTTCTTCTTATGTCTCTTATGTTTAATGTAAGCTTTGTTTTTTTTGTTTTGTTTTCTTAACCTGTCTGGTTTTTATTTGTTTTGTTTGTTCTACTATTATTTGGAGAAAATTGTGACTTTCAAGCTCCTTTCAAGAATAATTTGGCACTAGAAATCACATCTCTTCAATTATGAAACTATAGGCAGAACCCGTATCAGGGTACTTTTAGTTAAAAGTATTTATAATATTTATTTCTTCGGTGTGCATAAACTGAGTAACATGTATGTGTGTGCTTACATGTGCATATCTTTGCTCTGAAAAGTGTGTAGAAATCAAGGTACAACTGGCTGGAGTCCATTTTTCCCTACAAGTTATAATAAATAAATATAAAATAAAACAAAGCTTCTCTTTTAGTGACGTAATTTTGTGAATTTAGCATCACATTGACTTGATAGCGTTGATACTGTTTTCTCCATCTTTTTGAGATTGTAGTACAGTTCTAACACATATCCTTTTCCTTTCCTCCCATACCATTTCTATATACCAGTTTCTGCTCTCTTTCCAATCATGTCCTCTTTTTCATTGTTATTGCATACATATATGTTTATACATGTATATTCCTAAATGTAACTTAATCAGTTCGTGTTATGTTATTTGTTAAAATGCTTTTTAGGGCTAACTGTTTGACATTAGAGAACCACTTATTGTGTTCCATATGTTCTCTTCTCAGCATTCCTAACTACAAACTGGATATGTGTTTTGCAAGAAGATTTGTGTTTCACTCCTGCTACACAAATCCTGTGTTAAGGCATATCCCTATGGATCTAGAAGGATAAATGTACTGTGAAATATGGCAATTATCTAAATAAAAGACTTAAGATGAACATTAACTCAAGACTTTTGGGACTGAATAAAGGAGTAAATCTCACCTAGAGTCTGTCTAAGAAATGTTTAACAAATGTGATTCTACTGAGCTACATTCTGAATCTCTAAGCAAGTATTAAAAGGTAATTATTTACATGTGGATTGACCAAACTTTATTACATTTTATATTTTTAAATTTTACGATCTGTAGTGTATATCAGAATTCATTTGATGGCATGTAGCAGCAATAATCTCAATACAACCTATGCTACAATCCATGGCTAGGTCATTGATTACAGATAACACTTTGAAGCACAGTGCATATTTATGTACATGCCTGCTTATCTATCCTTCATTAATTCCTAACTATTATTATGTTTTTTTTTTTGAAAACTCTTCCAGGCCAAGGAGATGTCTCAATAGGTTAACTGCGAGCCTGAATCCTGATCTGTAGCAGCAACATGAGTGACAGGCAGAGTGATGAGCATCTGATCACAGTTCTTGGGTAACAAAGGCAATCAGATTGTTGGGGCTCGCTGCCAGCTGGTGTAATCAACTAGTCAGAGTTCAGAAAAAAAATAAAAGCACACCCAAACAGAAACATGTTTACATGTTTAAAAGATATGAGGAAAGTGATGGATGAAGTTACCAGATATCGACACTGGGCTTCTTACACAAAAAGATACACAAGTGAACACCCAACTACATGGATACAATGGATACATGATTGAAAATATATACCACACACACACACACACACACATACAATCATATACGTACACACAAGCAAAATCTCTCTGGCAATCCATCTAATGTGCCACAGCCCTTTCAAATGATATCATTAGCAACTGTGGCTGCTCTGATCTTTATGTAAGAGGTAGAAATGAAAAGAAAAAACAAAACAAAACCAAAAATATGAAACCACAAATCCAGCATCATTGATAGTTGTCACTTGAACTTTCACAGGCATAGAACTGCAAAGAATAAAAGGGAATAGTTAACAAAATTCTGCCAACTTATGGCGTCTATCTGTGACTAGCGAGCATGTTACTTAGATTTAGTGAACTATTGTGGACTCCATTTTCTGCATTCATACCTTTAATGATTACACTGCTCACTTATCTCTGCATACATGCCTCATGCCTATAAATCCAGTGTTGGTCTTCAGAAGTATATTATTTTGTTGTTCTTGTTTCAATACTGTGACTGAAATTCCTGAGAAATTTTATATCAGGAGCAGAAAGTTTGTTTTTACATACTGTTTAGAGGATGCAGTATAACATGGTGGGAAAGCCTGAGTCACTGATCACATTAATTCTATGTTCAGGAGCAAGGAGAAATGATTGCTGCCCTCATTTACACAGAATGGAAGAATGGAACCCCAGCCTGTGAAACGTACTACCATTCCGGAAGAGTCTTGTCGCCTGAATTAACCCTTTCTGGAATCACCCTCAGTAACATTTTTCCAAACTCCATCAAGTTGATAATCAATACTAGCTATATCAAACAGGTAATTTTGGGGGAGATTTGGTTTTGAATTATATAAATTAATCTCATTAATTCTTGTCAATATTGTGAGGAAAGCATGTTATTTAGTTTTCTAGGAGGTAAAACTTATAATTAAGCATTTTACTAATATGCTTAAGTTCAAAATGAAGGAGAAAGGAAAAGCAGAGTTTGAGTGAAGACCATTGAGTTTGTGCAGCTGAAGGTAAGTACGGAATGCTGAGAGGGGAAGAAATTCTTCCAGAAGAAAAGAACACCAATTGGTTAGTCAATGCCAACTGGTCACCCAGGAAACACTAACACAAGTTGTATAAAATAGATTGCACATGTTGTGTTTATGTATTTAAGAATACACTCACACACCATCACCACCACCACCACCACTACCACCACCAACAACAACAATTAATAAAAATAGAAGCAGGCCACACATTCAAAATAGAGTAAGTAGTGGTACATGGGCTGGTTTGGAAAGAGGAAAGGGAAGGGGGAATGATGTAATTTTATAATAATCTTGAAAAAAAATTAAAAATAAAATTATAAAAAAATTTGATACCTCACCCAGAAGGATCTTTTCTAGATCCCACCATTTGCCTGCAAATTTCATGATTTCCTCATTTTTGATTGCTAAGTAATATTCCATTGTGTAAAAATAACACAATTTCTGTATCCATTCCTCCATTGATGGACATCTGGGTTGTTTTATATAGACCTATAATATATGATAAACATAATGAAATCTATACACCTATAAAATATAAACAAGAAAGAAGATCCGGGGTAAGATGATCAATCCTCACTTAGAAAGACAAATGGGAAGGGTATTGGATGTAGGAGAAAACAAGTAACAGGACAGGATCCTACTGGAGAGGGCCTCTGAAAGAGTCTACCTAGCATTGTATCAAAGCAGATACTAAGACTCCTAACCACACCTTCGGCAGAGTGCAGGGAATCATATGAAAGACGGGGGAGTTAGTATGACGTGGAGAGGATAGGAGCTCCACAAAGACCAAATATATTTGGGCACAGGGGTCTTTTATGAGACTGATATTCCACCAAGGACCATGTATGGATATAACCTAGAACCTCTGCTTAGATGTAGCCCGTGGTAGCTCAGGAACCAATTTTTTTTTCCCATAGTAAGGGGAACAGGGACTATTTCTGACATGAACTCAATGGCAGGCTTTTTGACCTCCCCAACCCCCAAAGGAGGAGTAGTCCTGCTAGGCCACAGAGGAGGACTTTGCAGCCAGTCCTGAAGATACCTGATAAAACAGGGTCAGAAGAAAGGGGAGGAGGTCCTCCCCAATCAGTGGATTTGGAAATGGGCAGGGAGGAGATGAGGGAGTGAGGGTGGAATTGGGAGGGAATGAGGGAACAGGATACAGCTAGGATACAAAGTTAATAAAAATGTAAATAATAATAAAAAGAAAAAAAGAAAGAAATGTGAAACAATTTGAAAAGGAAAAACAATTTTGATTTATACAATTTATATTGCCAGTACTTAGAATGGAAATGGTGGAAAATAGAATACAAACATGCTCAAAAGAATATCTTTCACTATCAATAGTTATTGAAGTTTTTTTTTATTTACTGTTTCTGAAATAGTGTATTTAATGAGTTGTATAAATTAGCCTACTTTGGTTCTTATTCAGTCTTAAGAGAAAGTATGCTATCTTTGCTTTCTGAGAGATAAAATTTACAGCTAAGCACTTGACTAATATACATAATTTCAAAATGAAGGAGAGTGAAAAGGCAGAGTTTGGACTAGGAACCCTGAGCTTGCCCAGCTGAAGCCTCAGCAGGAAGCACAGGTTCCTCTGCCATTCCTGCCATCCAAAGGCATGACCCTTCTTCTACAACCAAACTTGAAATTAAACCTTCTTTCATGGCAGCAGCTACTATTGTTTACAAATGGAAAATCTTTTTTGTTTTTTCTAATAATATCAAAATACTGTAATATTTTGATTCATTTTATTGAGTCAGTGGTAAGGGAACAGCTCAGATTAAGTGAAGGGAATGAATCTCTAAATGTAGATAACCTTCAAAATATTTCCTTGAATAAAATTGTGCCGAATGCTAAAAATTCAATTAGCATTAACATCACATACAAAAACACTCTGTGCTCATGGTAAAGATCTAGCTGAGAGCAAGAGACAGAAGACTCAAAAATGAGATTTTTGTTTGTTTACAGTTTAGCATTTAACAAAATCTAGTTCATTTTATTCTGTCCTTCACAAGAAATCATGGAGTAACTGAAGAATTTAACTGTGGTCAGTTTGTCAAACATATAATCTGTTGGAAATTTTAAGGGAAAGAGATATAAAATGTTGTAACAGTAATAGTTGTGAACACCGAGCATCATTTGTAAACTTGAAGTAATACAAATATGTGAAAAGCTTTGACTTGAAGAAATGAACTTTGCGGCCCCTAGTATCGAGGAGCTGTCAGGAACCAGCGAGATGGCAACCGTGGAAAATGTCACAGCACAGATGAAAGCCCTCGGTGATTTTCTTAGGGGGATACTCAAATATTGGGACTGAGTGAATTACACGAATCTCAATGGAATACCCTTCCCTCTGTATGAAGATGCTTCTCTGTGATGGCCTTAGGAAAATGAAATCCTGCGTTAAACAAATTAATAACCCCTGAGACAGCTCTCTGCTTGACCTCAGGGAAAGTATCTTTGTGTAATCCCTTAAGGTACATGAGGCTATAAAAATTCTTCGAATCAAAAATTCTCTACAGATTTACTTGATATATTATTGACACATACTGTATAGTAACCAAAAAAGATAATAAGTACACTGAGGCATGACTATTACCAGTACAAGACACTGATAATTAACGCCTGTAGTGACTGATTGAAAAGCTTCACTTAAAGGATCTACTTTTTGGAGTTGGAGGATAGCCTACTGTAAATAGTAACAAAAATCATTCTTAAGTTTCAAACACTTGAGATCCATTAAATAAATAGTAAAATGATGATAGCTAGACAGAAAGCTGGTTAAAAACTAAACAAAACAAAAGTTCCTTATCAGATTTTTTTCTCCTGTTTTTAGTTTTTCAAGACAGGGTTTCTCTGTGTACCCTTGGCTGTCCTGGACTAGCTTGATAGACCCCGCTGGCCTGGTGGTCACAAGAGATCCACCTGCCTCTGCCTCCCAAGTGCTGAGATTAAAAGGCATGCACCACCATTCACAGCTCTTATTAGATAGCTTTAAATATTTGTTTTATTGTTTATTTTTTGTATGTGTGCATATATATATATATATATATATATATATATATATATATGCTGCCTGCGGAGACCAGAGACTACATCACATCACATCTTGAGGAGTTGGAGTCAGAGGATGTTTGGGGATATCAAAGTGGGATACTGGAAACTGAGGTCCTTCACAAGAGCAAGCGTGCATGCTTTTTACTGGTGGGCAATGTCTTCAGAACTTTTTTTTTCTTCTTTTTTTTTTACACTTTTTATTTTTTATACTAATCACAGGTTATTTACTTTCTATCCCAGTAGTAGCTCCATCCTTCAATCCCTCCCAAACCCACCCACCCTCTCTCATCTCCTCCCTGTCCCTTTCCAAGTCCACTGCTAGGGGACGTCCTCCTCCCCTTCCTTCTGACCTAGCTTATCAGGTATCTTCACAACTGTCTGCAATGTCCTCCTCAGTGGCCTAGCAAGGCTGCTACTCCCTCAGGGGTTGGGGGAGGTCAAAGAGCCAGCCATTGATTTCATGTCAGAATTAGTCCTTATTCCCCATACTAGGAAACCCAATTGGATACTGAGATGCCATGGGCTACATCCGAGCAGGGGTTCTAGGTTATATCCATTCATGGTCCTTGGTCGGAGAAACAGTCTCATAGAAGACCCCTGTGCCCTGATATATTTTGACCATGTGGAACTCCTGTCCTCTCCAGGTCATGTTACCTCCTCTTTTTATCATATAATTCCATGCACTCTATCGAAGGTTTGGTCATGAGTCTCAGCATCTGCTTTGATACATTGATAAGTAGAGTCTTTCAGAGGCCCTCTGTGGTAGGCTCACATTCTGGAGAGGCTGTGGAGAAAGGGGAACCCTCCTCCATTGCTGGTGGAATTGTAAACTTGTACAGCCACTCTGGAAATCAGTCTGGTGCTTTCTCAGACAATTAGGAATACTGCTTCCTCAAGATCCAATTATACTTGTTTCCTGTTTTCTTCTTCTTCTGATGTTCATTCTCTTTGCTTTTCGAGATGGGGATTGAGCATTTTAGTCAGAGTCCTCCCTCCCTTCGTTAGGTGTACATATTAGAAGATGACAAGCAGCCACTCCTGATGAGACCTAACAGACTAGGATCAGAAGGAAGAAAAAGAAACCCTCCCTTATCAGTGGACTTGGAGAGGGGAGTGTGTGGAGAAGGGAACTAGAGGGGGGATACAAAGTAAATAAAGTATAATTATAAATAAATAAATAAATAAATAAATAAATAAATAAATAAATAGTCACATTACATAGGTTACACAGAATACCAGCTTGCTCCTGGATATCCTACCTTGACACTAATGGATAAGCATTGATGAGTACTATACATGATATAAGAAACCACATCTATGTTTTAAGATGTCAGACTATAATTACTTTATTCAATAATCAACTTAAATATAAACAAACATACAATACACAATATGTATGCCTCTTTGCCCTTCAGCTATGTCTGTCCTTAACTGCTGGTACAGAAACTGTACACAGTAGGCAGTGAAGGAGACATGACATTTGCTAAGTATGAATTCATCTGCTGATGCTAACAGCAGTATGCTCCATGCATCCAAGCGCCTTCTGAAAATCCCTTCACTTGTTCTCTTGTCTTTAGAAATGTAATTTTCTACCTTGAATGTGTTTAAGTTGTGATTTAAACTATTAAAAGATTCATTTCCCTAAAGTACAGCTTGAGGCCAGGGATGGAGATACCTACAGAAGATCTGGTATTGTACAAGATTTTTTTTTTTTTATAAATTCTGCGATTTTTTTCATATGAAACTGAAAATTGTTCTTTCAAGTTTTGTAAAGAATTATGTTGGTATTTTGACGGGAATTGCATTGAATCTGTAGATTGCTTTTAGTAGGATGGCCATTTTCGCTAAATAAATAATACTGATGCATGAGGATGAGAAATCTTTCCATCTTCTGATATCTTCTTCAAATTCTTTCTTCAGAGTTTTATCCATACAGGTCTTTCACATGCTAGGTTAGAGTCACACCAAGGTACTTTATCTTATTTCTGGCTATTGTAAAGGATGTTGTTTTCCTAATTTCTTTTTCAGCCCTTTTGTCTTTTGTATACAAGAGGGCTTCGGATTTTCTTGAGTTAATTTTATATCCAACCACTTTACTGAAGGAGTTTATCAGCTGAAGGAGTTCTCTGGTTGAAATTTGGGGTCACTATACATACTATCAGATCTGTGAATAGTGATAATTTGATCTCTTCCTTTCCAATGTGTATTCCCTGATCAATGTTAGTTGTCTTATTCCTCTAGCTAGGACTTCAAGTACTATGTTGAAGAAATGCAGAGAGAGTGGGCAGCCTTGCCTTGTGCCTGATTTCATTAGGACTGAATTAAATTTCTTTCCATTTAGTTTAATATTGGCTATAAGCTTGATGTATATTGCCTTAACTTCCTGAACAGAACACCAACAGCACAGGCTTTAAGATCAACAATCAATAAATGTGACTTCATGAAACTGAAAAGCTTCTGTAAAGCAAAGCACACTTCATCAGAACAAAATGACAGCCTACAGATTGGAAAAAGATCTTCACCAACACTATATCTGACTGAGGGCTAATATGCAGAATATATAAAGAATCTAATAAGTTAAACACCAACAAACCAAGTAATACAATTTTAATGGGATACAGATATAAACAGAGAATTCTCTATAGAGGAACATAGAACGGCAGAGAAACACTTAAAGAAATGCTCAAAATACTTTGTCATCAGAGAAATGCAAATCAAAACGACCCTGAGATTTCACCTTACACCCATCAGAATGGCTAAGATCAAAAATTCAAGTGACAACAAATTTGGAAATGAATCTAGGACTTTCTCAGAAAATTAGGAATAATATTACCTCAAGATAAATTTATACTACTCTTAGGCATATATGCTCAAGCACAGAACATGGACATTTGCTCAACCATGTTCGTAGCAGCTTTATTCGTAATAGACATAATCTGGAAACAACCCAGATGTCCCTCAACTGTGGAAAGTATACAGAATTTGTGGTACATTTACACAAGGGAGTACTACTAAGCTATTAAAAGCAAGGAAATCATGAAACTTGCAGGCAAATGGTTGGAATTAGAAAAGATCGTATTGAGTGAGGTAACCCAGAAGCAGAAAGACACACATGGTATAAACTCACTCATAAGTGAATATTAGCCATAAAATATAGGATAAACATATTAAAATCTATACTCCTAAAGAAGCTAAACAACATGGAAGACCCTGGGGAAGATACTCAATCCTCATTCAGAATGACAAACCTGATAGGCATTGGAAGCAGGAGAATACAGGGAAAAGGACAGGAGCCTACCACAGATGGCCTCTGAAAGACTCTCCTGATTGAGGTATGGAAGCAGAGGCTAAGACTCATAGCTAAACTTTGGTCAGAGTGCAGGGAATTGTAAGAAAGAAGGGGGATCCACAAAGACCTGGAGGGGACAGAAGCTCCAAAAGTAGATCAGCAAAGCCAAAAAAGTGAATCCTGGGGGCCCTGCATAGACTGATGCCCCAACCAAGGACAATGATGGAGAGGATCTAAAATCCTGGCTCATATGTAGCCCATAGACTCAGTCTCCAAGTGGGTTGGTTCCTTTGTAAGAGGAGCAGGGACTTTCTCTGGCATGAATGCAGTGGCTGGCTCTCTGATCACAAACCCCTGGGGAGTGCACCCTTACCAGGCAATAGAGGGGGACAAAGTAGCTAGTTCTAATGATACTTGATAGGCTAGGGTCAAATAGAATGGGAGGAAGACTTCCTCTGTCAGTGGACTAAGGAAAGGACATAGGGGAAAGATGGTGGTTTTGGGAGGAGACAAGGGAGTGGATGACAACTGGGATACATATTGAATAAATTGTAATAAACAATAATAAAAAATTAAAGAGTTGCATTTCCTAGTACAGTATACACTTTCAATTGTACATCAAATGCAGCAGTAGGACTTTGGGATTTAACCCAACTCCTGCCCAACAAATTGGAGTGTGAAAATGTAACATTTTAAAATATAGTATGTCACCATATCAGATATTTCCAATATAATAGAATGTTTCTTTGGCAAAAAAGACCATTTTGAAGGCAGGGAAGGGAAGTGGACAGTCTTTGAAAATAGCAATGAAGAAAGTGGCTTCAGGGGGATAAGTATTATAAGTGTTCTACTGAAGAAAATATTGTACCAATTCTCTTCAAACTATTCCACAAAATAGAAACAGAAGAAACTTTACCAAACTCATTCTATGAAGCCACAGTCACCTTGACACCTAAGTCACACAAAGACCCAACAAAAAAAAAAAGAAAACTTCAGACCTATCTCTTTTATGAATATTGATGCAAAAATACTCAATAAAATCCTTGCAAACTGAATCCAAGAACACATAAAAGATATCACCATGACTGAGTAGGCTTCATCTCAGACATTCAAGGATGGTTCAATATATGGAAATCCATCAATGTAATCCACCATATAAACAAACTGAAGGAGAAAAACCACATGATAATCTCCCTAGATGACGAAAAAGCATTTGACAAAATCCAACACCCATTCATGTTTAAAGTCTTGGAGAGATCAGGAATACAAGGCACATACCTAAACATAGTAAAGGCGATACACAACAAGCCTATAGCCAACATCAAACTCAATGGAGAGAAACTTAAATCAATTCCACCACAATCAGGGACAAGGCAAGGCTGCCCACTCTCTCCATATTTAATCAACATAGTACTTGAAGTCCTAGCTAGAGCAATAAGACAAGTAAAGGAAATCAAAGGAATACAAATCTGAAAGGAAAAGGTGAAAGTTTCACTATTCGCAGATGATATGATTGTATACCTGAGTAACCCTCAAAATTTAACCAGAGAACTCCTTCAGCTTATAAACACCTTCAGCAAAGTGGCTGGATACAAAATCAACTAAAAAAAAAAAAAATCAGAAGCTCTCTGTATATCCAAGACAAAAGGGCCAAGAAAGAAATCAGGGAAACAACACCCTTCACAGTAGCCATTTATAACATAAAATACTTTGGGGTGACTTTAACCAAGCAGGTAAAAGACCTTTTTGAAAAAAAGCCTCAAGTCTCTGAAGAAAGAAATTAAATGATGTATCAGAAGTTGGAAAGTTCTCCCGTGCTCATGGATTGGTAAGATCAACATTGTGAAAATGGCCATCCTGCCAAAAGCAATCTATAAATTCAATGCAATTCCCATCAAAATACCAATACAATTCTTACAGACCTTGAAAGAAAAATTCTCAACTTCATATGGAGAAACAAAAAACCCAGAATTTTCAAAACTATCCTGTACAACAATTGATCATCTGGAGGTATCTGCCTTCTTGATCTCAAGCTGTACTACAGACCAATGGTAATAAAAACGACATGGTATTGGCATATAAAGCAGAAAGGTGGACAGATGGAAACAAATAGAAGACCCAGAAATAACCAAACAACTATGAATACTTGATTTTCAACAAAGAAGTCAAAACCATTTAATGGAAAAAGACAGCACCTTCAACAAATGGTGCTGGTCCAACTGGATGTCTACATGCAGAAAAATGAAAATGGATCCATATTTATTACTCTGCACAAAACTAAAGTCCAAGTGGATCAAAGACCTCAACATAAAACCAGATACACTAAATTGGTTAGAAAAAAAGTTGAGGAAGAGCTTGGAACTCATTGGCACAGAAGACAACTTCCTGAACAGAACACCAACAGCACAGGCTCTAAGATCAACAATCAATAAATGGGACCTCATGAAACTGAAAAGCTTCTGTAAAGCAAAAGACACTGTTGTCAGAACAAAACAACCTACAGATTGGGAAAAGATATTCTCCAACCCTATATCTGACAGAGGACTAATATCCAGAATATATAAAGAACTAAAGAAGTTAAAAATCAACAAATCAAGCAATCCAATTAAAAACGGGGTATAGAGCTAAAAAAAGAATTCTCTGGAGAGGAATATAGACTGGCAGAGAAACACCTAAAGAGATGCTCAACGTTCTTAACCATCAGTGAGATGCAAATCAAAATGACCCTGAGATTTAACCATATACCCATCAAAATGGCAAAGGTCAAAAATTCAAGTGACAACACATGCTGGAGAGGTTGTGGAGAATTGGGAATCCTCCTCCATTGCTGGTGGGAATGTAAACTTGTACAACCACTTTGGAAATCAATCTGGCACTTTCTCACACAATTAGGAATAGTGCTTCATCAAGATCCAGCTATACCACTACTAGGCATATATCCAAAAAATGCTCAAGTACACTGAAAGGACATTTCCTCAACCATGTTTGTAGCAGCTTTATTCATAATAAAAAGAACCTGGAAACAACCCAGATGTTCATCAGTGGAGGAATGGGTACAGAAATTGTGGTACATTTACACAATGGAATACTACTCAGCAATTAAAAACAAGAAAACCATGAAATTTCCCGGCAAATGCTGGAATCTAGAAAAGATCATCCTGAGTGAGGTATCCCAGGAGCAGAAAGACACACATGGTACATACTCACTTATATAGACCTATAAGATAGGATTAACATACTAAATATGTACACCTAAAGAAGATAAACAAGAGGACCCAGGGTAAGATGATCAATCCTCATTTACAAAAACAAATGGGATGAACATAGGAAGTAGGAGAAAACAAGTAACAGGACAGGAGCCTACTTCAGAGGGCCTCTGAAAGACTCTAACTAGTAGTGTATCACAGCAGGTGCTGAGACTCATAACCAAACCTTGGCAGAGTGCAGGGAATCATGTGATAAAAGGAGGAGTTAACATGACTGGGAGAGGACAGGAGCTCCGCAAAGACAAAATGTATCAAGCAATGGGGTCCTCTATGAAACTGTTTCTCCAAGCAAGGACCATGATATGGATATAACCTAGAAGCCCTGCTTGGATGTAGCCCATGGTAGCTCAGTATCCAAGTGGGTTTTCCTAGTAAGGGGAACAGGAGCTATTTGTGACATGAACTCAATGAGTGGCTCCTTTACCTCCCCTGCTCCTGAGGGAGGAACAGCCTTGCTAGGTCACAGAGGAGGACATTGCAGCCAGTCCTGAAGATACCTGATAAGCTAGGGTCAGATGAAAGGAGAGGAGGACCTCCCCTAGCAGTGGACTTGGAAAGGGACAGGGAGGGGAGGAGGGAGGGATGGTGGGGTTGGGAAGGAATAAAGGAGGGGGCTACTGCTGGGATGCAAAGTAAATAACCTGTGATTAATATAAAAATAAAAGTAATAAAAAAAGAAATTATTGTAGTCAAGTGTGATCCACGTTGAGCAGCAATGCTTGGAAAATTTTCGGAAATTTGTAAGAATAATCCAGGCTACATTTCCCATCTTCCCTCACTTTCCCTATGTTAAGATTCCAAACCTTTTATTAATCTAAGAAAGGCTGAGGAAAATTTTGAGTTTTGTGTTGGGAAAAATTTGACTCCATGTGTTGCACAGTCTCATGCATCAGAGGGATAGACTGTTGCATGTGGATGTTTCAATTTATACTTTTTCTTAACAAAGAAATGAAACACCAGCAAACCAAGTAATCCCTTTAAAAATGGGATACAGAACCAAACAGAATTCTCAATAGAGGGATATGAAATGGTGGAGAAACACTTAAGGAAATGCTCAACATCCTTAGTTATGAGGGAAATAAATGCATATCAAAAATATTCTGAGATTCCATCTCACGCTGATCACAATTGCTAAGATCAAAAACTCAAGTGACAACACATGCTGGAGAGGATGTGGAAAAAGTGAACCCTCCTTCAATGCTGGTTGGAATATAATCTTGTACAACCACTTTGGAAATCAACTTGGTGCTTTCTCAGAAAATTGGTAATACTGCTACCTCAATACCCATCTATACCACTCTTAGACATAAATCTGAAAGATGTTACCTAACCCACTGCTCAGATATAACCCATTGGTATCTCAGTCTCCATGTGAGTGTCCTAGTAAAGAAATCAGCGGCAGTCTCTGACAGGAACTTCTTTTTGATCACATTCCCCTGGTGGGGTGGTCTTAATAGACCACAGAGGAAGAGGATCCAGACAGTCCTGCTAAGACCTGATAGGCTAAGGTCAGAGAGTAGGAGGGTAGGACTTCTCCTATGAGTGGACTAGGGGAATTGGACAATGGCTGAAGAGGAAGGAAGGATCATAGATGAGATGAGGGAGGGGGCTACATCTGGGATACAAAGTGAATAAATTGTAAATAATAATGATAAAATAAAAATTAAAAAAAGAATTGTCCTGTGCACCAAAGTGAGACCTCAACAATTGTCTATCTGGAAGAATGATGGCAAAAATCTATGCTTAGAAATAAATTAGTCAGCAAAGTCTAAAATGCCTTTAGGTACTGTTGAATGGTTACATCTGGAAAAAGAGAATACAGAAAGACAACTATTTTGAGAGTTGATCTAATATATTATCATCCTACTGTAATCATTATTGTCTCTTCCATTGACCCCTATATTGAAGCACTTTGGCTATTCCCTACTTATCATTGTTTCTATACTGTTCTCTGCTTTAAAAGTCAATATGAACTAAAACCTATCTAGTACCTCAAGCCTCTATCAAATATTGGGAAATTACAATCTGCTTTAAAGGGTTTAATTTCCACTAGCAGCAGTAGTCGATATGGAAAAGATCCTTTTGTAAGGCTTTGCTGCTGATCAGACTATAATCACTCAGAGGTCTGCATGAGCATACCTTTCCTCCGTTTCATTCCAGTGTCTATTTTCATCCCAGGGATGAATTTCAGCAGTCACAATAAGGAAATGTCTAGTACTTGATCGTGTAATTAGAGCACAGGTTGGGCAGCCTTAAAGAAGTGCTACTTAATTTTAGAAAACAGTTATCTGCAGACTCTGTGATGTGCTGAGACTGAATGTTAAGTATTTCTCTCTGAAGTAGTTCTGGCTGGTCCTTCGGGCATTTAGTGTTTTAAAATTTGTCTGTCACGGTATTTGCTATAACCAAGCAAATGCAAAAAAAAAAAAAAATATAGGGATGGTGGGTGTGAGGTCGCTGAGAAGCAGAGAAAGTGAAGAGATTGAAAGCCTACAAAGAAAACATCAAGGCCCTCGGAACAACTTCATAGTTGTATTCTAACTATTTTTGTTTTTATTTCTTATCTATATTTGTTTGTTCTCTATTTTTATATGGTTTAAGTATGTTGATAACAATCTGCATATAAAACAGAAAGTTTAATGTAAGTAAATTAATGCACATTATCAAATAGTACACAGTAAATCTGTTTGTATGAAAAACGTGTTTATCTCACAAAAGTAGCAAAAGACTGATTAATGTTAGTGGAGGGAATGATATTCTGATTTTATTCAAAATGAAATTACTACTTGCTGTACATGGCCACAGCACAGAAATAACTAGCATTATCTAGGCTAAACTGCTCCCTACTTATTTTAATTATATGCATAAAATGCTTCTTATTTGTTTCTGCAATGCTATAAAAAGTCTTACATGATTTTGAAATATTTAACTTTTCTACCTTAAATTCAAAAACATTTCAACATTATTTCTTAGATTTCTTAAAAAGCAAGTTCTTCATGGGGGCATTGGTAGATACATGTTATATGTTGAAGATAATTTTAAATAGGAGAGCAGAATGCTTATTTTTCTAGTCTTCTTAGTTTAGTGCTATAAACTTCAATTCTAAATGTCATATGTCTTCCTCAGGTTGTTGTTTTCCTTTTAGAGAAATGAATGGAGATCACAACTAATCTATACAAAAGGTAAATAAATATGCTCACCTAAAGCAGTGCAGTGTATATGTTAATATTTTATGTTAAATATTCATTAGATAATAAAGCATATATAAATAAATAAGTTTTGCATGTATCTATAAGGTTTTCTGTTATGAACAACTAGCTATTAATTACTATATATTCTGTATTTTATAGTCAAAATGTATCACATAGTTGGAGTTTATGTGTCAGAACGTGAAAACAGGAATATATATGCCATTTTTCTCATATATATGGAAAGGTTACCTCATTGAAAAACAAGCATTAGTTGAATTCTACACAAACATAGGCCAGTCAGTAGCTGTGGTCTAGGGTGTATTTTGAGTGTCCAGTAGTATAAATTTATACCTAACATTGAGAGTCTTTGTTTTCTATAATAGACCATAATAGGGAAATATCCTTTCATTAAAAAAAATACCTGTTTTGATTTGCATTTCCTTTATGACTAAGGATGTTGAACATTTCTTTAAGTGTTTCTCTGCCATTTGATATTCCTCTATTGAGAATTCTCTGTTTAGCTCTGTACTACATTTTTTTATTTGGATTGCTTGATTTGTTGCTGTTTAACTTCTTGAGTTCTTTATATATACTGGATATTAGTCCTCTGTCAGATATAGGGTTGGTGAAGATCCTTTCCCAATCTGTGCAGTCATTTTGTTCTGACAACAGTGTCCTTTGTTTTACAGAATCTTTTCAGATTCATGAGGTCCCATTTATTGATCATTGATCTTATGGCCTGTGCTGTTGGTGTTTTGTTCAGGAAGTTGTCTCCTGTGCCAATGACTTAAAGGCTCTTCGCTACTTATTCTTCTAAGCGGTTAAGTGTGTCTGGTTTTATATTGAGGTCTTTGATCCACTTGGACTTTAGTTTTGTGCAGGGTGATAAGTATGGATCTATTTTCATTTTTCTACATGTAGATATCCAGTTGGACCAGCACCATTTGTTGAAGATGCTGTCTTTTTTCCATTGAATGGTTTTGGCATCTTTGTCAAAATTCAAATGCTGAGACTTATGGGCAACCTTTGGGCAGAGTGCAGGGAATCTTAGGAAAGAAGTGGGAAACAGTAAGATCTGGAGAGGACAGGAACTCCACAAGGAGAGCAACAGAACCAAAAATCTGAGCACAGGGGTCTTTCCTGAGACTGATACTCCAACCAAGGACCATGCATGGAGATAACCTAAGACCCCTGCACAGATGTAGCCCATGGCAGTTCAGTATCCAAGTGGGTTCCATTGTAATAGGAACAGGGACTGTCTCTGACATGAACTGATTGGCCTGCTCTTTAATTACCTCCCCCTGAGGGGGAAGCAGCATTACCAGGCCACAGAAGAAGACAATGAGTCACTCCTGATGAGACTTAATTGACTAGATCAGAAGGAAGGAAAAGAAGACCTCCCCTATCAGTGGATTGGGGAAGGGCATGCATGCAGAGAGTGGAGGAAGGGAGGGATTGGGACAGGAGGAGGGAGGGAACCAGGAGGGGATACAAAGTAAATAAAGTATAATTAATAAAGAATTTTAAAAAAGAAAAGAGAAAAGAAAGAAAGAAAGAAAGAAAGAGAGAGAGAGAGAAAGAAAGAAAGAAAGAAAGAAAGAAAGAAAGAAAGAAAGAAAGAAAGAAAGAAAGAAAGAAAGAAAAAAATACCTGATAAGCTAGGGTCAGAGGGAAGGGGAGGAGGACCTCCCCCAGCAGTGGACTTAGAAAGGGGCAGGGAGGATATGAGGGAGGGAGGTTGGTACTGAGAGGGAATGAGGGAGGGGGCTATGGCTGGGATACAAATTTAATAACCAGTGATTAATATAAAAAATAAAAATTAATTACAAAAGGAAAAATATAATTGACTTTCCAAAACATTGCTTTAAATACAAATTTTATGTATTTATTTATTTTTTTAATATTAGTTACAGCTTATTAACTTTGTACCCCAGCTGTATCCCATTCCCTCATTCCCTCCCAATACCCCCCCTCCCTCCCTCATCTTCTCCCTACTTTTTGACTTAATAATTGATTTTTGTGGGTTTGGTGTTTTGTGTGCAATTATAATGAGTGCTTTCTCTTAATAAAATACCTGTACATTTGGGGCCAAGTGAGACTGCTGCTAAACCAGATGGACTGGGTTCCATATTATTAATATTTATTTCTTTACTCATTCATTCATTCATTCATTCATTAGTATAAAACAGAGAACAAAATGAATTCTGGGACACTTCTCAATTTAATTTTTAGCATATTATACTAGTATTTATGACAAATACTGGGAAAAAATCACTTTTGACTCTTTATATACTATTTTTATTCGAGATTAATATTCATTTTTATTTATTTATTTATTACAATTTATTCACTTTTTTTAGCATTGATATAAATAATTTACTAGAAAATTCTATACTGGTGGAATCTTTTTTTTTTTTAAGTCTCCATGATTGTATTTTCTTTTTCAGCTATTTTTTATTTAATTATTTTTATTTTTATTAATTACAGTTTATTCACTTCGTATCCCCCCAGTACCTCCCTCCCTTCTCCCCTCCCAATTCCACCTTTCCTCTTCCCCACCAGTGTCCCTCTCCCAGTCCACTGATAGGGGAGGTCCTCCTCCTCTTCCCTCTGATCCTAGTCTACAAGGTCTCATCTGCAGTGGCTGCATTTTTAAGAAGTTTTATTTATTTATTTATTTTTGGTTTTTGTACTAAAATGGAAACCTATTCCCTTTGGAAAAGTGATTTCAGAATTTGAGCTTAGTGTCAGCTTTGGAAACATGTCTGAGTAGATAGAGAAAATCTGTAAAACACATAAAGCAAAAAAGTGTCTCTCAAAACACTTTATATCACTTCATTGCTGAGACTAGCAATTCTAGTACCATGGCAGTGAGTGGGGATGGAGTTGAAAAATAGATAATGGCTCCTTGGTCTCGCCTTCCATTCTGCAGGGTTCAACACAGGCTTATTTTTGAGAATGGATCGCTTGAATAGAAGACCACAAATAACATTCTTAAATTTACCATCAAATGTTCCTTTTCACCAATTCATTTCCCATAGTAAGGGGAACAGGGACTATTTCTGACAGGAACTCAATGGCAGAGTTTGACCTTCTCCCTGCCCCCCAAGGGAGGAACAGCCCTGCTAGTCCACAGAGGAGGACTTTGCAGCCAGCCCTGAAGATACCTGATAAAACAGGGCCAGACGAAAGGGGAGGAGATCTTCCCCAATCAGTGGACTTGGAAAGGGGCTGGGAGGAGATGAGGGAGGGATTGGAAGGGAATGAGGGAGCAGGATACAGCTGGGATATAGAATTAATAAAATGTAACTAATAATAAAAAATAAAAATTAAAAAGTAGCATACAAAAAAAAGTTCCTTTTCAACAAAAAAACAAGCATGTCCAATGAGCTCAAACTGACGATATAATTTAAAGTAGTTTATCATAACAATGAAATTAAAACTTTTTATTTAAAACTTTCAGAAATTAACACTATTTTTTTTGACAGTTTTTTTTTTTTTTTTTTTTCTGTGTAGCCTTGGCTGGTCCTGAACTCACATTTTTGTACACCAAGATGGCCTTGAATTCACAGTGATCCACTTGCCTTTGCTTTCCTGAGTGCTGGGATTAAAACATATACCGTCATGCCTGGCTACTAAGTACCTATTAGTTCACATAGCATTTTCTTAACATTGTTTTCAGTGAAACACCCCAGGAGCTCTGTCACATTCACCTTCTTCTTATCATAGTGTCAGTGACAATGACCTAAAAGCCTAGTATTTCTGGGACAAACATTACCTTGTCTAGGTGAAGTTTAAATATAAAAAGAGGTTTTTTTTTTGTTGTTTTTTTTTTTTTCATTATCAACAGTAAAAAGAAAGAAAGAAAGAAAGAAAGAAAGAAAGAAAGAAAGAAAAAGAAAACCCTCTATGGCCTTCATATTTTGTCTGTGGTCTCTCAGGCATGCGTCCCTCCTGGACAACCTTTCATAAGTTACTTCGACTGATGAATTGTAAATCAGGTTATGATGTAAGACAAGCTAGGCAGTGGTAATGATAGGCCATTTAAATATGCTAAGTATAGCATAATTAAAAGGAGAATACAAATAGAGTCAAAATATCCTTTTTCTTTAGTTTTATTTTTTTATATTAATTACATTTTATTTATTTTGTATCCCAGCTGTAGCCCCCTCCCTCACTGCACCCCAATCCTACCCTCCCATTCTCATCTCCTCCCAAGTCCTTCTCCAAGCCCACTGATAGGAGACAGGGACTGTCTTTGACATGAACTCATTGGCCTGCTTTTTGATCACCTCCCCCTGAGGAGGGGGCAGCTTACCAGGCCACAGAGGAAGACAATGCAGCCAGTCCTGATGAGACCTGATAGGCTAGAGTCAGATGGAAATGAATGTAGTCAAAATATCTTTATTTGAAGAAGTTTTGGTTTTATACGTAAAAGGTCTTTAAGACTCCAAGAGAAAAACTTCAGATTCACAATTGCATACAAACACAATAACCTTTCTATACACAAATGACAAACACACCATGAAAGCAATAAAGAAGACAAAATATTGAAAAGTGCTTCAGAAAATAAACAAAACATTGGAATAAACATAAAAAAGAAGTGAAGTACTTGTGCAAAAAAAAATTGTAAGACACCGAAAAGAGAAACTGAAGAAGATACCAGAAATAAAACGACATCCCACTATCGTGGGGTGTAATAATTAATATCATGAAAATTAGCATCCTATCAAAAAATTATGGATTCTCAGAAATGAGATGCAAATGGCTGAGCATACTTGGAAAATATTTAACATCCTTAGCCCTCAAGGAAATGACAATAAAACTTCTCTAAGATTTCATCTCACCACAGTTAGAGTGGCTTAAATTTAATACAAGAAAAACAAAACAACAAAAAGAGATTACTGTCTTGTGGAGAAAAGAGAACATTTATTCATTTCCAGTATGTATTCAAATTGATACAGAAATAGTATGGCTGTTCCTCAAAATGTTAAAAATATCATGAAAGAGACTCTAAAAATGCTTCTGAGTAGTTAGTGTTGGCCATGCACTATTGGGCCTGGGACCTGACTTTAAGAGTAAATTTCATCTCTAGTGGTTTGTTTGTATTGCCCTTGCAAAAACTAATTTTTCTCTTGCACGTGGTTATCACCAAGAGCTAGATTTCCCATCTGCTGAAGGCGAGAGCTTCTCTGAAGACAGTGGATCTACTCAGTTATCTATCACTATTACATAATATCATTTTGGAGTTATTAGATTTGTTGTTTAAGGAAAGAAAATACCAACCATACTATTTTATCAATAAAGACTCAGGAGCCAGACGCTGGGGTGAAAACCTGTTAGCTCAGAGAGGCAGAGAAAGTACCCAGCTAATCTTCCTTCTCAGCTCAGGTCTGGATGGAAAAAACCTGAAAAACTCATTAGCTCACCTGACAGCTCAGGAGAAAAAGCCTTCCCCTGCCAGAACCTCCCCCTGCACCAAAAAAAAAAAAAAAAAAAAAAAAAAAGGCTTGGTAACTTCATACCCTAAAAGCCAGGGAGCTGAGGAACTGGAGCTTAAGCTAAAGCCAGAGAGCTTTAGCTAATAACCCATTCATCTTCACACTGTTTTGAATATGCCTCAACTCAAAGTCCTTCCTACTCTTTAATCCCTGTCAGCTGTTTTCTTGCTCTGCCTCTTGACCTAGGGTTATCTTTATTAAAACTGTGTACAGAAAGTCGTTGGTGTGTGCTAGGGTTGGGAGAACCACATAATAATCACCAATTTACAATAAACAGAAAGTTCTTAAATTAATGGTGTGTGATAGGGCTCAACCACACCAAAGAAACAGAGTTTTAGAGTTCACAATTTTGGTGTTCAATATGGGATCAAATATTGAGCAACATATATTGCTACTTTTTTTTTTTTTTTCCATCAGATCTAGGGCTTTCCCCTCGATCTCTGGCCTATCTAGTTTCATTCTCTTGGCCACCTAAGCATTGTCAGGGGTCCATATCATGGAGTAGGCCTTAAATAAATTCATATATTGATTGGTTATACACCCACTAGCTTTGTGCCTCTTTTGCACCAGCATGTTTTGAAAGCATGTCACCGTTGTATACAGAGGAATGTGTAGCTGGTTGATTCTTTCACCCATTTCTTTTGGTCATTAATTCAATAGTATATTTAGAGGTTCTTTGTCTTATACTATTTTGTCAGTTTTTTTTTTCTCTCTTTACAAGTCCATTTAGTATTTGACATCTTGTCTTGTGCTTTGATAGGCTTCCAGTGTATGTGAACATGTGTATCTCTAAATTCATATGTGTTTCATGTGCTTTTTCTTTGACTCTCTTTTGTATGTGTGCTTTGTCCTATTAAAATTTGTTTGTTTGGAAGATCCAAGATGGCAGTGCTGGCCTTGCATGTTATCTGAACAGAAGCTCAGAGGTGAGAGCAGAACAGCCTACAAGCCTGAAAACTCTTGACGTTTGTGTTTCTCAGAGGAGAGCTATCTCATACAGAAACTCATGGGTCCAACTTCAGATCACCTGGATATTGGGGAAAGTTCCTGGACTCCTACCTGGCATGGCCACAAACCTAAGCCAATTGCCCAGTCCCACCATCTATGGACACTTTCCAGGGAGGCTCGAGGTTCCAACCTTGGGTGCCCAATCTCACCCTTCTGTGGAGTGGATACCTTCTGGTACCAGGGATGAAGCTCCAAACCCAGGCACACCCACTCTCACTCTCCTGGGGACACCTTCTGGTAAGGGCATCTCAAGGTTCCAAACTCAGGTGCCAACTCTCACAGCCCCTTGCAGAGGATACCTTGTGGTGCTGGGGCCCAAGGTTCTATACCTAGGGAGCACTTTTCCCATTGTGGATGGGCAGCTCCACCCTCAGGCCTCAAACTTGAGACCCATGGATGCAGTTCTAGACACTGCTCCAAGGCTCAGCAATCATGAAAGATCAACAACATTTATGTCTAAACAAGACCTGCAATGACAACAACATTCAACATGTAGACATGGATGGGGAAAATTTCACAAGGCCCCATCTACATAAGGAAATGAATGGGGCTGAAAGAGGAAGAATTAGGATTATCTTTTTCCCAGGGAGGAGCCTGCTGATAGGTTATGCAGTCACAGGTGGTCAGCCTGAGATCTACAAAGAACATATATTTAACAGCAACATCAATTGGACCCAGTATGCATACAAACAGTCCAATAATTTAGATGAGCAACCACACAGATGAAAGTCAATGAGAAACAGAAGATACATATAGAGAGAGATAGTATCTATATGTATATATAGACATATAGGTAGATAGATAGATAGATAGATAGATAGATAGATAGATAGATAGATATGTATCTATATAGACCATATATATATATATATAGTGCATATGTTATATATATGCACAAAATGGACTGCTTAGGCCTATTTTGCCAATATTTTGCTAAGAACCTTCATAGGTCTGTACATATATAAAATGCACTATACATATATATTAATATATTTTATCTTTTACATTGTTTCTGAATAACAAGATAGTTTTATTTTCAATTATCCTGCCTTGATCTATCACTTTAGCCCTTGTCCATGAATGATTTTACTGGCTGATCCTGTCCTAGCTTTTAGCAACTTAAGGGAAACAGTACTATCCATATCCTTACAAGCAGCCTCTCGTTCTGTGCCCCTCAGCTGCTTCCTCGGGAATCAGCTTCCTGATTCCACCCTGAGTATGACACTTCTTTGCTCTCTTATTGTATTTACTCACTGGACCTAATGTCTGCACTCTGGTTGATTTTATTTCTTTTGAATTTTCATCTTATATGTATTCACATAGAGACAGATACACATTTGGCTCCTTTGTAAAAGGCCTCTGAAATAATCTACCTAATGATATTTTTAGTGCATAGCCAAGGTCTCTATCTGATATACACATGTATTTAATCATTGTAGTAATACATTACCTACATTTTGCATAGTTTAATATTCCAAAGTCTACATCAATAAATTGGTAACATAAATACAAATAGTTTATTCAGGACACTGTATAAAGATATATTCTCAAGATATAACTTACAGAAAACAAATACCTACTAAGCAAGTAAATGGATGTGTGATACATTATGCTACATATTCTTTTCAATAATTCTCACCAACATAGAACATATTCATTAGTAGGGAACAGGAAATCTCTTATTTCTTGTCAGGTAGTTGAATGAAGTAGATATATTGTTTTTCAAACTCATCTGATCCTTGGAGATGCATCCCAAAATACTCCATCATTATTAATGATATTTTAACTTTGTATATTCCTTATTTATTTATTAAGCATCAAGTTATTGTGTTAGCATATTATTAAAGAGTAGACATACAAAGTAAATCTTCTCAAAATTCTATTTTGCTCAAATGTGTTTTTTTTTTTCCTTCTTCTCTCTTCTGCTCCTCTCTTTTCTCTCTGGTTCCCTTCCCCTGTAGGCTTGTTGTAAATAATAGACCAGGATCCAGTTGGATTACAAACTAATTTTGATTGCTGTCCTCAATGAAACAGTTATTTATTTTTATAGGACATTTACTTTCTTTACATAGAAAAAAAAATAATAAATAACCCTGTATTAAGATGATATTTCAGGACATAACCAAAACATCAGTTTTATTCTATAACTTTTAACCCAGTAACAATCATATAGGTTTTCTCAAAATACTTTAGAGGAATCATTTTAAACTTATACTATAAAGGTTGTTGCCAGTGTAGTAAGAAAAGTTATTTGGATTAAAAGTTAGTAAGAGTAAACAGTTAATGTTAAGTAATTCATTGGCACATGAAATTTGGATACATTCTCTTTATTCTTTTAATTATGTGTGTGTGTGTAGGTGGTAGATGCACATTTTGACGTGTTCATCCATGAGTCCATGTGCCCATTGGGTCCAGAAGTGCATATCAAATCCTCTGGAGCTAGAGTTGCATGAAGTTGTGATCTACTCTATGTGGATACAGAGAACTAAACCAGAGTCCTCTGTAAAAGCAAAAAAGTTCATTTAACCACTATACCGTCTTTCCTGACTTCACCTAGAAATCTCAGCGTCTGCTTTCTTCTCTGAGGAGGAAGATTTAGAGCAGTAATCAAAATTAAACAATTCTATTGATGAAAAGATGACTCAATAAATATTCGTCACAATTGTACTACTATTATTGTGATGGGGATGACACAAGAAATGAGGAGTGGCTACTAGTATTCTAAACAGTTTGAATAACTCTACACAAGGATTGTTTCGTTAATAAACCCCAAACTCTTCAGGTTTATAAAAAGCTACATGCTAAGAGGTTTTTTTTTTTAAATAATATAATGACATATTTAACCAAGTTCACTTGAAATTGTAGGATTATTTTGTCTACAGTTGATATGCTCACATAAATTGTCTTGATGACTGTATTTAGAATCTAAGTGTTGTATACATTGGTAAACCTAAGTATCACAAACATCTTATTTCAACAAAGCTCTCTATGCTGTGTAGCAGCTCAGTGACTCAGATCATGCACTTATCATTAATAGAGGGAATTGCTTTGGCATATACCTAAAAAAAATCAAGACAGAAAAATCTTTTTCAAGTCATATTTTTCTCTGAAGTAATTCTATGCATAGTTGCAATATGACAGCTCCTTGATTTTCTTGTGCAAAAAAAGTCTTATTCTGAGCTCAAAAATTATAGATTTTATTTAAAAAAGACTGAAGCCTCTGAAAACATATCATTTCGCTTACAGAAATCCTGATGCCAAGGTGTACATAAATTAAATAAATTAAAGATTGATGGATAAATAAATTAGTTTGACTATGTTTAAAGGAAAATCCACATCAAAAGTGAACAACGTGTTCACTCTTTCATGAAAGGAGTAACAAAGAGAGAAATATCATGTCTAAGACAAAAATGTAAGACTATCAACCAGAAAATATCAGAAAGGGTAGCTATTCTGGGACTAACAAGAGGCATTTTTAACCGTATCGATAGATGAACATTTCAGGTGAATCCTCATACAATGGCAGACACCTAACTTAAATAGAATTTCCAAAATCATAAAACTCCTGCTCCTTGCCTGATGAAGCAGGTAATGCTGGTTTGATTTAGCTGCTCAATTCTAAGCATACCCATAGATTTCACTACAGATTTCAATAGAATATTTTAAATCATTTTGCTCACATTGTATCAGATTTGTCCATCTTTTACAACTATCTCTTGTGTGAAATTTCTTGAGCCACTGAAGCTGAGAATTTCTGTTGAAGTCTGTAGTGAGAGATTATTGTCATAATTTTCTGAAAATCGTGCAATGAGCAAAAGTTCTTACAGGAAGGTCATAGAAACTTCTCTAAGGACTGGATTTCTTTTTGTGAATATGAAATAAGAAGGGCCTCTTTGCTCTCTTTATTTAGCTATGCAGAGGCTATCTCTCTCTGCTGACCTGACACAGACCCTGCCAACACCATCCATAATGAAAATCAATGCCACCAAGTCACAAAACAATTACTCTGTCTTTAAAATGCACAAGTCTTCAAAAACAAGGATTTGGAAAGTGATTAATTTGCCATTTGTCTAGGAGATTGTACTAGTTGCATTATTTAAAAAGTCCTGTCCCCTCAAAAGCTAAAATAGGATCAGAGCTTTGAGAATCATGGACCCCCTGAAAAGTAGTTTTTTGATATAACAAAAGGCAGCTAAAAGTCATGTCCTGTGTCTACAACACTCAGACATTTGTGCTCACATTGGGAGACCATTATAAACTGTAGTGCATTTACATATATAAAAATGGAGAAAATGGATAAAACAGTTGTGAAGTTATATTCTTGTGAATACATATTCTAGATATTTCTTCAAAATAGCAGTGTATATTCTCCTATTCTTCTTCTTGTAAATATATCCACATGCATTCATTCTATCAGAACAATGAGTATTAACTCTTCATTTTCTTTAAAATTCATTTCCATACTGCCTCTCAACTGCACTTGACAAAGAAAACAATTTCCACGATGTTGCTAATATATATGTACTTATAGCCATTATTTCAGTGACCTCGTTTGAAGAGTACAAACAAGACATTTTCAGTCATCAATCCACCACTTTCTTTTTTCAATTAATTTATTCATTTTACATGCCGATCATAGCCCCTCTGTCATCTCCTCCTGGTCAGTTCCACCCACCCTCCCTCTTCCCACATATCATCCTTTATTATAACACTCTGATTCCGATAGGATGACTAATAAGCAAGCCTCCAAGATATATATTCCTACTGCTGGAATTACATTTATAGATAGACCACACGCTGGAATATTTATGTTTTTGCATAAGTGAAATGTATCTGAACGGAGGTCCTAGTGATTGTACAACAAGTCCTTTAACCATAGAGCCATCTCTTCAGCCTGATAATTTTGGGATTTGATTTATTGGCTATTAGGAAGTCTGTCTTGATCTCTTTATGTATGTTTTGAATATTCACTCAAAATGTATGCAATTACAAAGAAGGAATTTTAATAATTTCTTTACTTTTGTAATGTATCTAATATTTCTAAAGTACAGCAAATATTGTTTTTCAGGTAACTGAAATATTGTAAGGAGAGCCAAAGCTATAGATAAAAGAAAAGACTTTAATCAGGTCAACTCTAAAAAGAAAGAGACTGAATATTATGATAACAAGTTTAAATATTTCAGAAAATTGTTATCATACTAAAATATAATTTGGAAAATTATGATCCACAACAGTGCCACCTTAAATTCACTAATTAGTTTAGAAAACAAAAACATCTTGTCAGTATTTTAAAGTGAGCATTTGTAATAGATGTTTGCAATGGCAATTTCCAACCATATCATTTTTTTTAAAATAACTTTTATTAGTATAAGAATCTCCAAACCTCAAGACACCATGCTTGTCAATGAGGGCACACATAAAAATAAATGAGTTTCTCTGATCCAGCTTACAATGATGGAAGGCTGCATGCACATTTGCAAATCACTGTAATTTGTGGTACAGATTTCCTTATTTTCTTTTTCTTTATTAAATTAAGAAAGAGTGCTTTCCTATAGAGTGCATCTTGAGCACTCCTCCAACTCCCTCTCACCTTTCCTCTCCTTACATCTGCTCGGCCTCCAAGAGACAACCAAACATAACAAAACACCGATTCCTTAACAGAAATGTAGGTAAAAAAGGTACTTAGTCCCACCACGAAGAAATAGACGTGGCTTTAAGATAAAATAGTGAAGAAGCTGAGAGATGACAAAGTTACACCTCTGCCCTGGGTACAGACCCATGTGTGCATGCTGTCAAGTCTCTGTGAGTTCTTTTATGGTTAATGATGTTGATGCTCTCGCTCTCTTCCTGTCTTGCATCCCCTTTGACCTTTCCTTGTACTCTTTCTGCCTCTTCTTCCCTGATCAACTATATCTTAAAGATTAGAAAATCATCATGATTTTTTTTTAATTTTATTTTTTCTTATCAGTTACATTTTATTAACTCTGTATCCCAGCCCTGTCCTGATCCCTCATTCCCTCCCAGTCCCTCCCTCCCTCCCTCATCTCCACCGTGCCCCTTGCCAAGTCCACTAATAGGGGGGACCTCCTCCCCATTCATCTGATCCTGTTTTATCAGGTATCTTCAGGACTGGCTACAAAGCTCTCCTCTGTGGCCTAACAGGACTGCTCCTCCCTTGGGGGTGTTGCAAACCGAATACAAGAACACATCAAAGATATCATCCACCATGACCAAGTAGACTTCATCCCAGACATGCAAGTGTGGTTCAACATATGGAAATCCATCAATGTAATCCACCACATAAACAAACTGAAGGAGAAAAACCACATGATCATCTCTTTAGATGCTGAAAAAGCATTTGACAACGTCCAACACCCATTCATGTTTAAAGTCTTGGAGAGATCAGGAATCATCATGATTTTTAAACAAACAGAAGTAATCTTTCTTGAGTGTTTAAGAAACAATATAGAACAGATAATAGTGTGTAGCTATGAACCACACGTATGTGAGCAAAGTAGAAAACATATGATAGAAACAGTCTTAGGGTTATTTCTAATTTGCTTTCTATTGCTATGATAAACACAATGGCCAGAAGCATCTTTGTGTAAAAAGGGTTCATTTGGTCTACACATGCTGAACACAATCCATCAGAAAAGGAAGTCACAGCAGAAACACAGAAACAGGTACTGAGGCCCTAGAAAAACATGCTTACTGATTTCCTTTAAAAGGCTTGCTCGGCTTGTATTCCTTTATAAATAATATTTTAACTTTCTCCATTAATTGCTTTATTTATACACCTTATGTCCTTATCACTGTGTGCCTCCCTTTCTCCAAATCTCACCCTCACATTCCCATTCCCCTCACTCTCCCCTCCCTTCTCTAAGGAGAAGGGGAGGTCCCCATGCATACCAACCCACCCTAGCACATCAAGTCACAGAAGGACTAAGCGCAAATTCTACTGAGACCAGACAAAAGAGCGCAGTTAGAGGAAAGTGATCCAAAGGCAGGCAACAGAGTGCATGTCAGAGTCAGCCCCTGCTCCCCTTAAACATGAACCCTGACGTGCCCATTTGCTACATCTGTGTAGGGGGCCTAGGTCCAGTCTATGCTTGGTTCTTGGTTAGCACTTCAGTCTCCACAAGCCCCTATAGGCCTTGGTTAGTTGGCTCTGTTGTTCTTCTGGTGGAGTTCCTGTTACCTCCAGGTCCTTCTATCTTTCTTCCCATTTTTTCTTAAGACTCCCTATGCTTTGCCCAATGTTTGGCTGTGTGTCTGCATCTACTTTGATCCACTGCTACATGGAGTCTTTCAGAGGAATTCTGTGCTAGGCTCCTGTCTGTGAGCATAGCCGAATATCATTAACAGTGTCAGGGGTTGCTCTCTCCCTTGGGGTGGGTCACAAGTTGGGCATTGGTCGTCCAGTCCCTCAATTTCTGCTCTATCTTTTTCCCTTTACATCAGGGATAGGCCAGGAAAGGCAGGACAAATTATGGGTTTAAGGTTTTATGGGTGGCCTTTGGCATTCCCCTCCTTCCACTGGGAGTCCTGCATGGCTACAGGAGGTCGCCACTTCAGGCTCCACATCGCTCACTGCTAGGAGTCATAATTACGGCCACTCTCTTACATTCATGGGAGTCTCCCCTCCCATGAATGGGTTTGAGGCTCTTCCCAGAGATGAATCCCTCATCCCCCACTCCCCACTTCCCCATCTCCCACCTCCTACCACCCACCCAGCCAATTTACATTCTCTCTCCCAGCTACTTAGTGGTCCCTAACCCTGTTCCTTTCCCCATCTTCCACCTGGGTCTCTCCTTTCATCCACTTCCAATGTCTATTTTCTTTCCATTTCTGAGTGATATTCAAACATCTTCCCTTGGGCGCTCCTTGTTACTTAGTTTCTTTGTGTCTGTGGACTGTAGTATGGTTATCCTGTAGTTAATGGCTAATATCCACTTATAATTGAGGACATACCATGTGTGTCTTTCAGGGTCTTGATTCCTGCACTCGGGAACATATTTTCTAGTTCAATCCATAGAGGACTAGTATCCAAAATATATTTTAAAAAATCCTCAAGAGATTAAACACCAACAAACCAAATAATCCAATTAAAAAATGGGGTACAGAGCTAAACAGAGTAATCTCTAGTGACCAAGAATCACTCAAAGAAATCCTCAATGTAGTTAGTCATCAGGGAAATGAAATCAACACAACTCTGAGATTCTGTCTTACACCAGTTGGAATGGCAAAAGCTTAAAAGCTCAAGGGACAGCACATGCTGGAGTGGATGTGGATGTGTCCTCCATTGCAGGTGGGAGTGCATTTTGCTGGTGTGGCTGTGGGTGTGTCCTCCATTGCTGGTGGGAGTGCATATTTGTGTGACCACTTTGGAGATCAATCGGGCAGTTTCTCAGAAAATTGGAAATAGGTCTACCCCAAGACCCTGCTATACCACTTCTGGGCATATACTCAAAAGATGTTTCACCATACCACAAGGACACTTGCTCAGCTATGCTTATAGCAGCTTTATTCACAACAGCCAGAATCTGCAAACAACCTAGATATTCCTCAACCAAAGAATGGATAAAGAAAATGTGATACATCTACACAATGGAATACTACTCAGCTATTACATATTATGTAAATACACATTCTTTCTCTCCCCAAAACACAAACAAAACAACCAAACCAAAACAAACCAAAAAACTGAGAATCTGTTTTACATTGAAAACGATACATCTGATAATGAAACCAGCTCTGTAGTGTGATTGATTCATCCAATCTCATTCCATTGGAAAAAAAAAATGATACTTTTTTTCTTTCTCAAAAAATATCAGTTGCAAATGGCTTCTTGGCTTTGATATAATATGATTTTTTTTTTTTTTTGGCAACCTTTACCTCTCTCTGTCAGGAACTTGTTTGGTCTGAACTCTGTTTAACATAGAATCACCTACCTGGAGGTGAGAGATGGTGCTTTATTTGCCTAATAAAAGACAATTTCGAAGTTGATTTCTGTACTCTAAGTTCCATCACCCACAATGTTAAAAACAGTAGCACATTATTGCTAAGGTTTTTACATGTTTTACCATTTGTGTAATGTTACTATTTCCCAGATCAAGAAGACAAAACTGAGATGTCTTAATAATAATTATAGATAATAAGAAATACAACATCAAATCTTTTTAAGGTGTACGTTTGGTGACTCTCCTTCAATCTTCTGTATCATCTCATGGTTAAAGAACAGGAACTATCTCTGACATTAACTCCATGGCTGTCTCTTTGATCAGCTCCCCCTGAGGGAGAAGCAGGCTTGCTAGGCCACAGAGGAGGACAATGCAGCCAGTTCTGAGGAGATCTGATAAGCTAGGGTCAGATGGAAGGGGAGGAGGACCTCCCCTATCAGTGGAGTTAGAGAGAGGAAGGGAGGAGTTGAGGATGGGAGAGTGAGATTGTGAAGGATTGAGGGAGGGGGCTACAGCTGGGGTACAAAGTAAATAAACTGTAATTAATATAAAAAATAAAAATTTAATTATAAAAAAGAACCTTATCTTCAATTCCAAGATGAAAACTTGGAGCTTACCAAAAGTAAATATTTTGCCCGTGGCCTAAACCATAAAGAGGGTAGTGACAGAAAACTTTTTCACCTGCTGATACAACCACATTTCTTCCTCAGCTTTGACCAGCATAAGGAAGAAAGCCAAACTGGAGGAGTTTCTGAAACATCAAAAAAGAACTAGAAAGATTTCACTTAACCCATCTATAGAATCCTGCCCCGTTCTTTGTAATTTTACAATGGATTGAGAAGCTTAAGGGCCTTAGAGGTTATCCATAAACTTAGCCCACCTGTTTATTTTTGGTTAAGGGTTAACTTCATCTTGGATAGTTAACAAAACCAAAAATCAAATAAACAAACAAATATATATCTATTTTTTTTTCTAACACCTCCACCAAAAAAAAAAAAAAAAAGAAAGAAACAGTTTGAACATTGCTTTCTAAAACATAAGTGTTTTACCAATTACTCATAACTTAAATATTTTGTTGGTGGTTATTTTTGCTCATATTCACGGCTGGTTAATAATAAAATAAGATGAACTCAGTCATGTGAGCCGGGGTGTCTGGGTAAGGGGAGAGAGGATGTTGGAGGGACAAGGGACTGGAAAGAGAGGAGGGAGGGGCCTATGACCAAGAGGTAAATTGAATTATTTAATGAAAAATTAAGAAAACTCAGCCTTTCAGAACTTACTAAGAGAATCGGAGGTTGCAGAGCCTCTGCTAATCCAACTGTCCATATCATTTCGCATACTATTATCTCTGCAGTGGAAATGTATTTGACTCACCCGTATCCACCATGACACTGTGATCCATGCAGCTATTAGCTGATGCAGCTTTCCCATTGCTTCGCCTGTGAAAATTTACTCTCTCAGTTAGAGGATGAGTCCTGGTGAGCAATTATGATGTTAACCACATATTCACACTGCCTGTGACAATAATCAATTTTCCTATTTGTAATAATATAGTTTTTCATAGTTATCTTATTTCTTTATTATTGTATTCCTTTAAATCATGCAATTCTGAAAGTAATCCAAAATCTTTGATTTTAAAATATTAGATTTCCACTACTGAATAACATTAACAGAACTGGCGACTTTGTGTTGATTTATCTAAATTTCTTTCTTGGATCATTTTTTTTTTGTGTGTGTGTGTGTGTGACAACACAGAGCACACAGAGCATACTCCATTAAACGTGATGTGGAAAAAGGATGGAACAAATTCAGATTAGTATTTGACAAATGAAAACATTCATGGGAAGTCTAACTCTGGGGCCACAGCTAATCTGGTTTCTAGCAAACTCTACTCAAAACATCCATATTCTAAAACATTTCCTAGATTAAACAAACAGGATCATTTAAATATCAAAGAGATGATTTCTTTTCATTTGACATTTTTATGTTACCATGTTTGCCATTAAAAATAAACTTGTGGCCAGTTTTGAAGATGAACTTAATTGCTATTAGTTTATTTTAGATCCATTGATACGTCAGCAGAGCCAAAAATACTTTGTTTACCCAACAGGACGAGAGTCAGACTGATTCTTTCAGCACCTGGTGTCCATGTCCTCTGCTCCATCCTCAGATCTGGCAGATGTGACAGATGGAAGCCACTTACATCACCACCTCTCACATCTTTCAAACGTAGAGCCGTCTTTTTGTGCCAGGAGCAGGATTACCACTAAAATTAATATATTGAATGAATGATAAGTGTAATACACGGTTTTGTTTTAGGGTAAATGTTCCTTCTGAATCATAAATATATAGATCCTAAAAAATGTCCATATAGCTAAGTGTATATAAAATTTGAACAAGCATCAAACTTATCTAATAAAAATATTGTAAACTTAAATCCTCTTGCTTCTCTTACAGTAAACTACAATAAAAATTGCTGATAAATCCTTGTAAATAATACTTAAATTCCTCAAAAATTAAATTATAGCTGTATTACTGAAAAGATTTTCCTGATTTGCACTGTTTGATTTCATTTTATGCTGCTTTTGATTAAGAATATACCCTACCTTCTAACATAATAAAATATAAGATGGGAAATTGAGTACCAGATTTCCTAAATGATACATAATTACACAATTGTTGTAGATGATATTTCTTTTTTGTACATTATTCATCATAGTTCTCATGGTATTTGTCATGATTTTTTTTCTGTATTCCATTATGGCTTGATACCTTATGGATTGTGAATGTATAGAGGAACTTATTATTCCTGGGATGATAATTCATAGAGTTATCAGATAACCTCCAGAGATGTTAAGCCAGCTGTCTGAACTGATTCTAAGTGTGTGCGCTAGGAGTTCAGAAGCAAAATAGTTGGTTCCAGTGTGGCAGGAATGAGAGATATGACTTAATGAGAAGTCCTTAGTTAACTATGGCACACAACTAAGTCAAAACTTAAGACAACTCTCATAGGACAGCTGCATGCTCATAAGAGTGGCTTGGTCTAAAAGCAAGCGTGACCCAGAATTGCTGATTCTTGACTTCCTGTTTTAGGAAGAGGAAGAAAACAGGGAACAGGACAGGAGCTCACCACAAGAGGCCTCTGAAAGACTCTACCCAGCAGAGTGTCAAAGCAAATGCTGAATCTCATAACTAAACTTTGAGCAGAGTCTAGGGAATCTAATGAAAGACCTGGAGAGGACAAGAGCTCCACAAGGAGAGCAACAGAGCCAAAATATCTGGACACAGGAGTCATTTCTGAGACTGATTCTCCAACCAAGGACCATGCATGGAGATAACCTAGAACCCCTGCACAGATGTAGCCCATGGCAGCTCAGTCTCAAAGTGTTCCCTCTAGTAATGGGAACACAGATTGTCTCTGACAGGAACTTAGTTGCTGGCTCTTTGATAATCTCCCTCTGAGGGGGGGGGGGGGGGGAGCAGCCTTACCAGGCCACAGAGGAAGACAATGCAGCCACTCCTGATGAGACCTAATAGGTTAGGGTCAGAGGGAGGGGAGGAGGACCTCCCCTATCAGTGGACTTGGGTAGTGGCATGGGAGGAGATGAAGGAGGGAGAGTGGAATTGGGAGGGCAGGGAGGAGGAGGCTACCTCTGATATACAAAGTGAATAAACTGTAATTAATGAAAAAATAAATTAAAATTTAAAACAAAAAGATGTGCTCTCATCTCTCTGTTCTGACAACATCTGTCTTCAGACCTTCCGTATGTCTTAAACCATTTCCAACACGGCATGTGCATACATAAAAAATTACTAATTAAAAGGAATATTATGGAAAAGGCCCTGCCATAAAACCTCAGTGATAATCAATAAACATTTCAGTGGAAAAATGAAATATGTACAAGTAAGAAGACCTTCAGGTTAACATTTTGAAAGAGTGGTCCTTAAGTTTTTAAAATTTATTTATTGTTTAATTAATTACAGTTTATTCACTTTGTATTCCAGCTGTAGCCTCCTCCCTCATTCCCTCCCAATCTCACCCATCCTCCCACTGAGTTCATGGCAGAGACAGTGCCTGCTCCCATTACTAGACCCACTTTGATATTGATCTGCCAAGGCTATGTCAGTGCAGGAGTATTAGGTTATCTCCATGCGTGGTCCTTGGTTGAAATATCAGTCTCAGAAAAGACCCCTGTCCCTGTGCCCATTTTTTTTTCTCCCCTTATGGAGCTCCTGTTCCCTACATATCTTTCCTTAAGTTTATAAACTTTATGACAACTTGATGTCTCCTGATAGAATGCAATCAAAAAGAATCGCATGAAAGGTGCTTTCCCCCTCTTCCTTCTTTCATTAGTTTTGGATATTGATCCCAGTATCTTGCACGTGGAAGCACTCTATGTCTATCCCACATTATTAAATATTATCTCAGATTTTTTTTTTTACTCTTTCAAGTTGCTCAAGTTAGTTTTGAACTCATTATTTAGTTCAATCTGGCTTTAGGTTGTTTGTTTGTTTTTGCCTTAGTCTTCCAAGTAGCTAGGATTATAGGCTTGAAGGACCAGGCTTGGCTGAGATGTCGTCTTAGGAAAAAGAAACTTTTACCTTGGGTGTAATCACAATTTTAGTACCCATTTTCTCTTTAAAGAAAATAACATTGGTCAGATGTTTCATGCTGAATGGAACCAGCAGCAACTAGAAAATCCAGAGTTATGGCCTTTTGTGACTTCCCGGCTTCTTCAAAAAGTAGCGCATTTAGTAAACAAAGTTAAAATAAAATAACTGTGTCTCCCATGAAAAACATTGAGATCAACCTTTTATAAATGTGTGTTATCAAAAACACAGCTGTTCCTTACCAGCGAATCCTACTATCCACTGTAACTACATTTAGACATGGTGGTGATTTGAAGGTGTCTGTGAGCTCTATTTCCATCAACCCATTTAGGACCTCATAGAAAGGCTTGCAGGAACCAGTGTAGTCTCCTATTTTCTTCTACCTTGTGAGGCTACAACCATTACCTTTTCATTTGTCCTTCTGTCTTTTTGTTTGTGCCATGTGCAAAGGTCCCTATTAAATGCCAGGCACTGTCACTTGGATTTGGAATTCTCTGAACCTAGAGTGGTCTGAGATAAATCTCTCTCTTTATTGTGCTATTTAGTCTCAAGTGCACAAACAAACTGTGATAAAATCATGTGTACTTTACACTATATTTTGGTATGAATCTGAAGCTAATATAAAAATATATTAACTAAAAAATAAATATGTAACTCTTGCTTAGTTCAGTTTGGAAAATAAATGTAACTAATAAAATTTGGATGTTGAGGAACTACTTCTTTTTATCTTACAGACTGAAAGATCTTTTCCGTAAAGGAAATATGTTGATATATTGTTTGTTTGTTTTCTGCTGACATGTCTATAAAATTGTTTCAAATATTTTTAACTGAACTGTAATCTATTACTTGTATATAAATGTTTACATATCATATAGAAAATATATTACATAAGTAAATGATAAATAGAAGCTGTAATACATATGCAATCTACTAATATCTGGTTAAGCTATTATCAAAGAAATGTCACAAGAATCAAGCTGTACAGGCCAAGATTTGTGGAACTGAAGCATTCTTAACAGAAGTAAGCAGCTTCACAAAGTTATTTCCTTTAACAGCATGCCCAGCTACAGACAAGGACTTGAAACAGAGTCTTGTAAAATATAGATGGTGTCTTTATATGTATTCATGATGAAGATATACCTTTTTATTTACACTCTTTTTCATAAGGTAGAACCCTTCTTGTTATCTGTGAAACCATTGCTAAAATTGTTTCCTCTTTGACTGGAACACAGCTCAAGTCTCAGCCAAGCTTTTAATCTTTGTTTCTGTCTCTTTGTCTTCCTTGGCTCTGAAAGCTATAAGCTTTTAGTCATTTGTCATTTTTACCAATTAAAATGATGAGGTTTTCCAAATTAAAAGGGCTGCTACCCTTTAAATGCATATTTAATAATTCATGCACGAAGCAGAAGCAGGACTTTGCTTTCCCTGCTGGATGAACAAAATTTCCTCAGAGCTAGCTTTAGTGTTATCTCTGGATAATGCTTTAGGATTACAGTCTAAATCATATGAGAATAACTGCATTAGAATTACCATGATACATCATTCTAATGCACAGGCCAACAGTATAATGTTGGTGTTGGAGCAATCTAATAAAACGAGTGGGTCTCAGAACCAGAAGTGTGAGAGAATGGCCATGAAGACTGCCAAGATAAGTATTGTTAGAGAGATATTTGTTGTGGATTCATACCTATACAAACACATAGCCATTCTAACAGATAAATGGAAATAATTCTGCAACTGCAGTAAACACACTGACTATAATTTTTAAGTTTGTGTCTATAAAACGGGAGAAAATTAAAAAACCCTGGGATATTGAAAGTAAGCCATTTGGGGCTTCAAACAATTGGATTTTATCCACTTGAATTTGAAATACATATACTTAGGCTTAGGTTAATTGATGGAACTTCTTTTATATGCTGCTGGGAAGCATGGCGGGTTGCAAGAGAATGGTCTAGATTCTGGAGTTAAAGATTTTATTTTCTTTCTTATTTCTTCACTGTCTTGCTCACAGGAAATATCTGTTTCACAGAGAAGCACTTGCATCTCCGCAATTGTACTCTCCTTTGAGAAAGCAAAGACAAAAAGAGTGCGTGCTGCTAAAGAAGGATTAAATAAAGTTTCTTTAATCCTGGTGAAGTAGGCCAAAGCCCTTCCCACACTTATAATGGTGTCATGCATGTTTTCGTGTTTAAATTACTAAAATATGCAAGTGTTTGTCTCTGCCTCTTTAATACAATTTTCTCAATATCGAATCTAGCTCATTCTCAGAATTTTACTTGAATTTTCAGAAAATAATGAGCTTATATGTCAAGTTATTTCACATTGAAAGCCCTTAAATAGCCTCTAGTTGCCATAAAATGAATTCATGTTTTGTTAGCATCTTTTCTAAAACTTTTAAAGTCACTACTTTCCCCCATCTATTTTTTTTTTAATTAGCCCTAAAATAATTCAGAACTTTATGTTTTCTATAGAATCCAAGCTCCCATCAATTCCTTAGTCTTTTATGACTCAGACTGTTTCTCACGTTTAAGATCTGGTCCTTTTTGCTTGGAACATTCTTTCTCACCCTGCCCATTGGACAGACATCTACTTGTCCTTGAAAACTCTGCAGAGATACAGTTAAATTTGGGAACCAGATCCTTATTTAGAAGGTTAAATTTAGGTTCACCAGAGACTCATCCTCACAGCTCCCATGAAACTTCACTAGTGTCACTAGCACACAATGGTGTTTCATTCTGCTTATTTTCTCCTAAGTTTGGACTGAAAACTCTACTAACAGTCAAGAAGATTGTCACATTTGTTGGGGTACACACAGTGTTTAGAAAAATAATAAGAAAGTAAAGGAGATATTTACTGTGGCTTAAACCACAGTAACACAAATTGCATATTGTCTGTAATTGCAACACAACTTATTTTGTCTGCATATTTTCCCCAAGTTTTATTCAGATGGAGCACTTGCCAATTCTTCAATGAAAACTCTGGCAGGGCCGCCTAACCACCAAACACTTAAAAGCAATAGAAACTCTTACAACTGGTCACGAATTGCTTGTGTAATTCTGCAATTAAATGTATAGTATAATGAAATAGGAAAATATTTTACTACTGCTAAACACAGCCTCACCCTTTTTTTTCAAGCAGGACTTGGGACTTCCTGAGAAGCCTTATAGAAGGCAGTCTCCACCTTCAAGCTCATAATTTGTCTCATTGGCATCATGATTTAAAACATGTTTTTCATCATTTTTTTTACTCTTCTCAACTATTCTTGAGCACTCCAGGTCTGAACACTTTAAAGCGGACTCCCTTGTTAGTCAGAAGACTGTTGTTGGGAAGGTTGTGTCTCTTCTATCTGGTTAAAGCTCAGGGTTCTATTCTCAAAATTCCAAGTGTACCTCCTAATGTAAAGTATTTTCCCATTGATCACCTTCTTTTCTTACATATTCGAATCCTCGGGGAGAGCTTAACATCTGTGTGGGATCTCCAGAGCCCTTGATTGTCTTCATACTAGACTGATTGTCTCAGGTATTTAGCATCCTCTGGTTCTTAGGAAATTGTCTGGTTTGACTTAAATGACATAGCAAACATTATTATCAGGATCACTGTAAAAGGAGGTAAATAGGGGATAAAGATATCTAATATTTAGCTTGTTCTAAATAATGTTAATGTCTTTGAATCACAACATCCAAGTTCAGATCCTGATGTGAAAGGGAAGCTTATATATGACGATTACGTAGTTTTGCTTGTTTATTTAGAAAGATTTTTTTTAACTCACTTAAATAAATGATATTTATTGTGTTTACTTATTAGGGCAACATAAAAACAGACATACTATTTCTCTAGTTTTTCTCCCAAGGACATTAGGACTTTGAGCCAAGGGAGCTCAAAATCTGTACTTGATGTAGTTTCTTGTAAACATCTAACAACTCTATAAACTAAACGAGGTACCTGATAATCGACGACATGGATGTTTCAATCAAAGTACAGAAAAAAATTATAGAAGGGAAGTTTCTGTAGAGTGTAGGACACTGAGATAGATGAACTCTACTATAATTAATAATTCCAAAGATCACATTAAAAAAATGTAACTAGCCGTAACCTGTAATCTAAGGATAAAATCATTGATAACACTTGTCCATTAAAATTTATTTTTCTTTATTTCAAATCAACTTAATGCAATGAGACTAGAATTACAAGTACATTTTTCTTTTTTTCTTTTCTTTTTCCTTTCTTTCTATTTATTTATTTTTCTATTTATTTATTTAATTATGGATTTTCGAGACAGGGTTTCTCTGTGTAGCCTTGACTGTCCTGGATTAGATTTGTGGACCAGGCTGGTCTCAAATACACAGCAATCCACCTGCCTTTGCTTTTCCAGAGTGCTAGAATTAAAAGACCGTGTCATAATGTATGGCTAAAACTGCATTTTTCAATAACTAGGTTTTATAGTAGAAACCACCATTTACTATAAGCACTGATCACCTAAGATGTATCGTTAAAGTTTAGTTGAGGAATTTGAGCTTTAGTTTAATAATTCCCCTATCTTCCTGGAAGTTTAAACAGAAAATATTTTGCAACAGAATTTTAAAATGATTTTATTGTCTTTATGAATAGGTAAATGAATGGTTTAAACAAGAAGATAAAAAAGCTTGAATGAGTAGTTTTCCAAAGTAAGGGGAACACAGACTATTTCTAACAGGATCTCAAGGGCAGGCTGTTTGACCCCCCCCCCCAGGGGAGGAGCATTCTGTTAGGCCACAGAGGAGGACTTTGCAGCCAGCCCTGAAGATACCTGATAAAACAGGGTCAAATGAAAGGGGAGGAGGTCCCCCCCATCAGTGGACTTGGAAAGGGGCAGGGAGGAGACCAGGGAGGGAGTGTGGGGTTGGGGAGGGAATGAGGGAGCGGGATACAGCTGGGACATAGAGTTAACAAAATGTAACTAAAAAGAAGAATAAAATTTTAAAAAAAAGTAAAAAAAAAAAAAAAAAAAAAGCTTGAATGAAAGCAGGAGAGGGGATAGAAATTCCAATTTCCAGGTTCAAGCCTGGAATTTTTCTTCTGGACGAATTATAACCTATTCCTGAGACATTAAATTCTTCTATCTTTACTATTTATTTAAAACAATTCCATGTAATTTCACTCACTACTTGTAACTCTTAGAAATTCAAAAGTTACTTAATCATCTTAACTTCTATTATCATCATTATTATTATTATTATTTTAAATTTTATTCATTTTGTGTCCCTGTTGTAGCCCCCTCCCTCATCTCCTACCGTTCCTACCCTCCCTCGCTCTTTCTCTCTTATCCATCTTCTCTAGTCCGTGTTAAGGGAAGTCCTAGTTGACTACAGCCTATCAGGTCCCATCAGTACTGACTGAATCCTCTTCCTCTATAGGCTGGCTAGGCTCCCTTTCCAGAGAGAAGTGATCAAGGAACAGACAACCTAGTTCATGTTAGAGACTGTCTCTTCCCCCCTTGGGAACCCACATGGAGACTGAGCTGTCTATGGGCTACATATGAGCAGGGTATCTATGTCCTCTCTATGCATGGTCTTGGTTGATTCATCAGTCTTTGCAGTACCCCACTGGGCCAAGCTTTTTTGACTTCATTGCTCTTCTTGTGGATTCTGTCCCCCTTGTGTCCTTCTATATCCCCTTTCTTCCATAAGACTCCAGGGTTTTGTCCAAAGTTTAGCTGTGAGTCTCTGCATCTCTTCCATCCCCTGCTGGGTGGAGTCTTTTAGAGGACATCTGTGGTAGGTTTCCATCCTGATCCATCTCTTTCTGCTTCCAGTGTCTATCCTGTTTTCCTTCTGAATGAGAACAAAGCATCTTTCCTAAGGTCCTTCTTTTGGTATAGCTTCTGTAAGTCTATAGATTTTAGTATGTTTATCCTATATTATATGGATACTACCCATGTGAGTATATCCCATGTGTGTCTTTCTGCTTCTGGTTTACCTCACTCAGGATGATCTTTTCTAGTCCCCACCATTTGTTTGAAAATTCTATGAGTTCCTTGTTTTTAAGAGCTGAATACTATTCCATTGTCTAAATGTACCACAATTTCTGTATCCAGTCATCCTTCAGTTCAGAAACATCTTGTTTGATTCTGGCTATTACAAATAAAGCTGCTATAAACACAGTTGAGCAAATATCCTTGGTGGATGGTTGAGCACCTTTTGGATATATGCCCAAGAGTGGTCTAGCTGGGTCTTGAGGTAGCGCTATTCCCAGTTTTCTGGGAAAGCGCCAGATTGATTTCCAGTGATTCTGCAAGTTTACATTCTCACCAGCAATGGCGGAGCATTGCCCTTTCTCCACATCCTCTCCAGGTGGTGCTGTCTTTTTATTTTTTTATCTTTTTCATTCTGATGGGTATTAATCTCATCAATTCATGTTTAAAGTCTTAGGGAGCTCAAGGACACAAGTTGCATACCTAAACATAGTAAAGACAATATACAGGAAGCCTTTAGCCAACTTCAAACTAAAGGGAGACAAACTTAAATCAATCTCACTGGAATTAGGGATAAGGCAATCTCTTTTTTCTGAATCTCTTCATATCTCTTCAACATAAGTCCTAGCTAGAGCAGAAAGACAACTAAGGGAGATTTATAGGTAAGGAAGAAGTCAAAGTATCACTATTCGCAGATGACATGATAGTATACATGACTGACCCCAAAAATTCTACCAGAGATCTACTAGTGATAAACGCCTTCAGCAAAGTGGCTAGATATAAAATTAACTAAAAAAAAAATCAGTATCCCTCATGTTTACAAAAGACAAAAGGGCTGAGAAAGAATTTAGGGAACCAACACCCTTCACAATAGCCAAAAATAACATAAAGTACCTTGGTGTAACTCTAACAAAGCAATTGAATGACTTGTGGAAACACACACACACACACACACACACACACACACACACACACACACACTTCAAGTCTCTGAAGAAAGAAAGAAATTGAAAAGATAGCAAAAGATGGAAAGATCTCCCTTGCTCATGGATTGCTAGGATTAACATAGCAAAAATGACTATCTTACCAAAAGCAATCTACAGATTCAATGCAATTCCCATCCAAATACCAACAAAATTCTTTTCAGACCTTAAAAGAACAATTGTCAACTTCATACAAAAAACAACAAGAAAAAACCAAATAGCTGAAACAACCCTGTACCCCTGTGCAATGGAAGAACTTCTGGAGTTTCCATCCCTGCTCTCAAGCTGTTCGAGAGCAAGAGTAATTGAGTTAACTTTCTACAGAAAGCTCTAGGCTCCTACTCTGAATGTTTTACTACAAGCACACATAAAAATCTAAAGCTGGCACTTGAATTCTAACTTATTCATTCTGCAAAACAATAGAAAACACTGCCTGAAAGCTGCAGATTTGTGTAGGTTTTTCTTTGTTTGAAATTTTAAGCTGACAAGTAAGATGAAATGTGTCCGTCCTGGTAATTCCCAGGTACAGCATCTATGAAATATGGTCTGAAGTGAATGATTCAGCAGGGCTTTCTTAAAAATATGTCCCCTTTGTTACACCAAAATCATGCTAAAATAACTAATAATTAATAGTTTCTGTATTTTTAAGTATCTAATATGAATCTTACACACTCTCATCTCCCTATACACCATGGTCTTTTCATCCTCAGGGGAAATAATATTTTACATTCACAGCTTGCTCAACACATCTCTCCCCATGATTTTTATTCCTTGTTTCATTGTTGAAGGTATCTTTTGAGCATTCAATTCTCATCATTCAAACACACACATTTCTGCATATATAATAAGTGCGCGCAGACTGCTAACATGTTTGATTTACAAATATCTTCAGCAGGCCTGTGGGTATCACAGAAAGCAGCCCTCCCCATGCTTCTGCCCTTTCATTACTCATTACTTAATGGAGAAAACAGATTGATCTGTTGTCTGACAATTTGTCATCCTCCACAGCCTGCTAGTGTCAATCAGGGCTAGGGGACAGACATTCATCAGAACAACCTGAACCTTGTCATTAAAAGTAGACGTGCACTTCCTGTAAAGCTGAACTGAATCGGAAGAGCCAGGGAGAGGGTAGCAAACAGGACATCTGCGAAGGCCATTCCAAGGTAACTCAAGCTACTAAAAGAGGGCGACAGCATTTTGTTCAGAGCCATGATTGTGTCTCTTTCAGGTGAAAGATAGGAAATGATTAAAAGAAAGAGAGAGAGAGAAAGAAGGGGACAGATGTTATGTCTGAGATCTGTGGAACTAATAACTATCAAAATCTTTACTTGTTAAATATGATTTAAATATGATTTTCAGAAGAGATAAATAAATAATATTTCTAAATTAATTAGGTGGACACCCAGCTATCATTCCATGCTGAGGGAGGAACGACACAACTATAAAACCGTACATCGGGGAAAGAGGCAAGAGAATTATAGGCATTTGTCTGACATGGAGATAAATAATAGTTCTTAGGCAAGCAAATGCCTCTTTCTCTGCCATACATACATACGCACAGATATGGGTATATCTTAATTAGCTCAATCATTTTTTTCTGTTTTGAAAGTCAATAAAATTGTAATTTTATGCTGAGAGCACCATGTGACATCTGGGAGGGAAAAAAAAACATTAACGTCACAGAAAAGCAAAGATGTCTTTTGAAACATTGTTTAAAATACAAATAACTGAAAATCATCTAATTTTTGACAATTTTTAAAGTGAGATGAACTTATGTTAACAGTAAAATAACCAGATCTTGAGGGCCAGTAATTAGCATCAAAATACAAGCATCAGACCAACCTCCAACAATATAGGTTTCTATCATTATATTCTTTATAATTAGGAAAAAATAATAAAAGTTATTTACCAAAGGCTTGACAAAATACATTATTTTGACCTCATTAGGAAAACAGTCTGTGTATATAAGTGTATAACACAATATAGTTCCAATTTACAAAGACAGTGAATGTAAAAGAGCTAAAGGATGACATTTTTTTTTTTAATAATGGAGGAAGCTAATTAATATGACTTTCAAGAACTGTTCTTGCTTGCACATGGCTGAATCCAAGCTCAGTACAGAAGTCAGCAAGTAAGAAAGAATGGCAGATGAGCAACAGGACAATTCATTCTCAGTGGCCTACATGAATGCTAAAAATATCAATTGAAGAACCTGTACATTGTGTGGGTCTCCACTATTTTTTTTTCACATCCTCTATGTTTTGATTGTCTGTGTACATTGCAGACCTAACAGGTCTCCCGAATGACAGTCTGTCTTGCACCTGAACATAAGCTCTGAATTTATACAGGATGCCTCATGAAAAGTTTCTCAATCAGGGTTGGCAATCAGTCCCTTGGCAGTAAGGAATAAACCTGGTCTTAGTCTGGATGTTCAGAATTTTATATTAATAATAATAATAATAATGTGAGAATATTCAGTCTAATTCAGTTAAATCTAAGTTTGTTAAACTATGAATATCTTTTTGGAGATTGGGTAAACGGTGTAATAATTATGTAAATATGACTCACGGTCTTATTTAAAGGTGTATGCATTTTGTACTTAGGAATGGTCTACTATGCGCTCATAACAATGCGAACCAACAATAAACCATAATATTCTATCTCTGGCTTAATATGCACACTGAAGAATATCACATGCTGTGTATTTTCTCCATAAGCAAGTTTTGAAATAAAACTATGATATATTTAACACAATAGTTAATAGTTAACAGAATTTATAAGAAATGCAAAAATCATATATTTAATAATAACATTTTTATCACTAATTTATCACCATCCAGGATTTGAATCTGGGTAATGACCCACAGTGCTACGTATATAAAAGTGTTTTTGCATGTGTGGACCTGTCAAGACTTAGTGTGAAATTCTGGGGTAATTGACACATAGCTCCATAGAGGGTTATATGATTGTCTTCTTTTTTGTCTTTTTATTCCTGTCTGTAGGTGTAACTACTTGTTCTGACTTTTGTTCCTACCATAAGGATCCACCCTTGCAAGTAGTCAAAGCAAACGGGGCTTCCTGACCTTTTGATGTTGAGTTTTCAGGATTGTAAGACAAATACTGCTCTCTTTACATCAGAAGTAGAAAATCAGATTTTTTTTGCAAGAAATACAAACACACTAAAATAGTCAGGGTTAACTTTTGGAGGCCTGCAGAATATCATATTTATGCAGCATGCATGAGGGACATTATCATATGGATATTTCCATTCTTGATCATTACCCAGAATCTATTGTCTCTACCACCTACTCAGTATTTTTGTTGGCCTTTCTTACATTTACTTCAAAGAAGGCATGCACTAAAGTGAACAGAATCACCGAATACTTCCATTTTCATTCAGATTTTTAGAATTTATAGTCAGTTCTGAATCCAAGTGTTCAGGCCTAATATCTGTGGCATCAATGTGTGATACTTTATACATGTTTTCATCTATGGTTTTGGTTATGACTCTCTCCCCCAGGCAAGTCACAAAAATGTAAAATTTCCAATTCCTACAACAGGTCACTGAAACTCTAATCCCTGCCTCAATGTCTTGGAGTTGACTAGGAAGAAGGTATAAGAGTTTTATTTCAGAATGGTCCCTGTCACATTCTGGGAGGTAGAGATTTTGATCAGAGCCTAAGAAGAATGTCATCAATTAAGTCTTGATTTTTCTCCACTTGACCTTTTTACATTGTCCTTTTACATTTCAACATGGTTTTCTCTGCTTCATTTATACCTCTGTAATAATATCTTTATAATAACCCCAGAAGATAGGTTTTGGGGTTTGGTCTGATGCTTGAATATTGATGCTAGTTACTGGACCTCAAGATCTGGTTACCCCCTGGATATTGTGTAAACCTGCCTAAGACATACCTGGTTGGTTGACTAAATGGTCTATACCTGGCCAGGGCAGAATGGGGCAAGCATGTTTAAGGTTCCCAGACTTTTGAGGATGGGAGAATCATGGAGAGAGTTGAATGAGTAGAGAGGAGGAAGGAGGATGCCAAAATGGGTTAGAATGGAGAAGAAGCCGTGTGAGGTCAGGAGGAAGGACTCCAATAATGTCATGGAAAACCACAGATGAAAGTATAAAGAAGTATTTATAAGATTATGGATGGAAAGTAGCCCAGATAAGGATGGTGAATGGCTTTGTATGGGGGCTAGGAGGTCAATGGTGAAGTTTTTGAGACAGCATATGCAGAAATATCTGTGCAGCCCAATGTAATAAGGCAATTATAAAATCTAATAGGTGTCTGTGTCATATTACTTGTGACTGCCGCCATATTTATTAGGCAAATAATAAACACCATATAACCCATTACCCCATTTTATTTACTACAACAGATAGGATTCAGAGAACTCCAGGTAAATAGCTTCATCTCTGTCATCCCTATCATTTGTAATACCTATCAGTTTTTTCTAAAAGTGTAGGTAAATATTTTGCTGGATTCTTTGAGTCATTCAAGAAAATTAATTGAATTCACACAGGAGGCTATCACAACAATAATTCATAGCCAGCTGGTAAGAAACACAAGGAAAGCCACCCATTTTTGATGGTTTGGCATTTAAAGTGGGAAAAGGGCAGATCTGAAAAATGAGTATTTTAACTATAAGATTAATGTCATCTCTAAATATGGCAGTAGATTGACTGAATTAGAAGGCCCAGCTGCTGTCCTCTTTTTATATACCACTTGACAATGCATGGTTCACTGATGGTGATTAAACTATGGCCATATAATCCTAGATTTTCTAGGTACTCATTGAGTCATGATCAGAACCTGAGGATCCACAGCTGAGATCACCTTCTATTCTCTCATGGTTTCCCATCAATATGCCCACCAGCAAGAAAACATCTTAGAAATATTTTGGCAAAAATATTCAACTATTTTTTACTCCTCCAATAAGACATCATTTTTCTTTTCAGTGATTGCATCTTCCCGCAAAACCCATTTACCTTCTTGCCTGGGCTGCCTTTGGAATTCACAAAACATCAGAATCACTCTCTGGACCTGCTTCAGATGCAGCTCATTTAATGAAAAGTAACTCAAATCAAGTCTATGTCTCACTTCTGAAACTGAATATATAACCTTCACTTTAAGACCATCAAAACTTACTATATTTCTCAGAATTCCCATTACCTCTTTTCCTTCAAGATAAATATTTAATGTTTTCATTTGAAACATCTAAATCCTTTTCCTTTACATGCTCTTAGTAAAATGTGCCGCCCTTATCAATTGGAAGTGAAAACTAGCAATCAATCAATCAATCAATTAATGTAACAAACAAACAAAAAGCCATTAATGTTTCCCTGTGTTTGTTCTACATACTCATCATCTTTTCTTACCTGTCCGAAGGCTTTGTTTCTGTGGACTGAATTATCACTTTCATCTATTTTCATATACCTACAAAATGCTTTACATTTTAAAAATCACTAACCAAAAAACACTGTGGTAAAACATGACCTTGGCCTGTCTCTCATCCACTTGCCACTGGGGTTTTTCTGTCCCTGTTTACTTTAAATTACTTCAGTAATTGCACTGAAAAATAATTATTCTGGTTTTTCATCTCAATACTCCTAAATAAACCTAGATTGCCTTACACTATCCAGATAATATTTGTAAGGAGTTTGAATGATGTCCAGATGCAAAACTAGTTAGAGTATTCTCAACTTCACCCCATTTATTTCAGTTGGAAAAATACAGAATTTTCAATATCTCACTCTAGGAGTCCCCTGTAGAGCTCTGGCTTCTTTCAGTGGCTTCTCAGAGAATTGATGTCTAAATATATCTGTGTTTAAAGGCTCTATCCTTGCTCTTCATCTCTAGCTGTGGCCCCTTAGTAGCCTAAGACTTCAAGTGACAGGCCTCAAAATTGCATCTTCATAATATATTTATTTTGATAGATTTTCAGGTTCCAATCTCCAAACCCAACACAGTATTTGACTTAAATATCTCATTTTCCTTTTAAGCTTAATATAAACCAAGCATGCCAACATCTTTTTCCCTAACTCAGTCCTTTTAAAACCTTCACAGCCACCTCACTACCGTTTCTAAGACTACAGCATTTGTGGATATGGCCATTGAATTTTTTTCCATGTCCAAAATCCTTTCCCTGAATCATTCTTTCTGTCTCTCTCTTCAAAACATGTACATTTTCTTTACTTCTGTTGCTATGTTTCATTATAAATATGATCGTCTCCAAGTAGATGCTGTGTTTATTTCCTGTATATACTGTTTTTATATTTATCCTCTGCATCTTCACGCTGCCAGAAAACACGCGTGTTTCCAGTTAAAGCCTAAATATTGATTTTTCCTTCTCCCATTAATTCTATAAGTTTACTCCTGTTTGCCTGCTTCATTTCATTAAGATACCATGTCTCTCTCTTTCCTTTCTTTCTTTCTTTCTTTCTTTCTTTCTTTCTTTCTTTCTTTCTTTCTTTCTTTCTTTCTTTCTTTCTTTTATTTTGTTTTACCATGAAGACCTTCCTAGGACCTCCTATATGAAAACAGCATGCCGTTTTCCATTTAGCCATTTATAACTTTTTTTTTTCATGCTCCAGGTGCTCTAAAAAAACAGTTTTCTTGTTTGTCCCTATTCTCTTGTTGATATTAAATAACTAAGAAAATAAACTTTGTGTTTCTTCCTATAATTCTGGTAATATCATTTTAGCACTGTATATACTAGTAACTTAAATGATTGGATGTGCATAAATATCAGAAGACACTTTTACAGTATTGCTTGCAGGACTTCTCCCTTGCAGTGTTTTGACCATATTGACTCTCACCCCTTGTGTGTGTGTGTGTGAGTGTGTGTGTGTGTGTGTGTGTGTGTGTGTGTTGTTTTTATGTGTGCATGTATAGTGTGAATATGTTTATTCCTGTGTGAAAGGAGGTGTGCACATGTATCATAAAATGAGCACAGAGCTCTGAGGACAGCCTTGGCTATAGGTCCTCACCATCAACTCTGCCTGTCTCTCTTGTTCACTGCTGTTTAAGAGGCTATCAAGTTTTTGGAAATGTTTCTCTCTCTATCTTCTGCCTCTATTCTTTGGTATGTATTGACCCTGTCTGTATCACTTCAGTTCAGCAGAGAAAGAGAATCTATATCCTTTCACAGAGACTTCAAAGCACTGTAAGCTTTTTTCTTTGCATTATTTTTTAAATTACATTATTATTACCACATATGTTTACTACATGTATAAGAGCACATATGTGCCACAGAATACATGTGTAAGTCAAAGAACAGCTTTACAGACTTAGATCTATCAATCTTTATTTGCATTCCAGAGATTGAACTCAGACCATGTGAGTCACACACAAGTGCTTTCAACAATGGAGTTATCACCCTGACCAGATTTCTACTTTATTACAACGTCTACAGACATGTTTATTATGTGAATGCAAACTCTGAGAATGGGTAAAAGTTTTAACCAATACATATTTTTATATCCAGAGCCTGGTCTAATACTTACAAAATGTGCAAAGTAGATGAGTAAAACTTTGAAATAACAAACTATAAGAGCATTGCTTCATGTACTCTCTCAATCTTGTCAGAAAAAGGTCTGCAACAAATCAAGTATAAAAATTAATCACTTTGTTTAAATGGACAATCAGTCAAAGTATATCCAACTCTTCAAAATTTGAAAAGTCTTCAAATAAAATAAAGTGTATACACTGAAAAATAGCACGTAAGTGGATGAAAATCAGTCAAATGTTGAATACTCTCAAACTTGAATCACAGAAATTTATGAGCATTTGTTTAACATAAACATAATTTAGTAAAATCAGAGCGAAACCTCATAATTCAGAAGAGTTTTCATTAAAAAAATACATGAGTGTCATTGTATTACTCATATATGATGCATGCACACTTTTGAGCAATTTACAGATGATATGTCTAAATAAAGATGATTTAAAAGGGCAAGTAAGAGCCGTGGTTATTATCACCCACGTGATTTACCACAACAAATACACATTCAGAATTTGTTATCCTAATCCAATCTATCAATATCAACAACAACAAAAACCATAGCAAAATGGGAGAAACCTAGATAGTACTAAAGAAAGTGGGTTTATATTAACTTAACATGAACTTCTTAAATATTATTTTTAAAACATTTTAAGTGCATTAAAAGTACCTGCAATTTGTACCTGTATAGTCATATGTTTGCCATATGCGACATGAGCTACTTAATCAAGTTATTTTTTTTTTTTTACCAGTCTAACTCTTACTTGTCTTTCTAAAGGGCAAGTATGATGAAAGCTGACATCTTACATGGTAAATTATTAGCATGATTTATTGGAAAGTTGTTAATTTAGTGCCCTTGACTGAGCCTGCAATTTGACAATAAGTCAGTGAACTTTTAATATTTCCTCAAAATATAAAAAAACCGAAAGAAAATAATTTAATACATCATGTTGGAATGTTAAGAGTATTTCAAGGAAGATTAATAACATCTGGATAATAGTTACTTTCTCCCTTTGCAGGGAAACACATTATCTATTCCATAACGATTGATTGCCTTTGGAGGAATGTCCTTGATTACAGCTGTATTGTTCTGGATTTTATACTAATCTGTTAGATCTTGTTAGGAAGGAATCTCACCTCATCAGACATTCTGAAAGAAACAAAACTTTCTGAAGCTGATAAATCATCTGAATTCTCAAAGTGACAATTTTCACTTCAAGTACTGGTCTCTTCTGAATGTTTTCCATATCAGAAATCAGAGGAATATTCCAGAATAAAAAATAAATAAAATTTGTCTTCTAAGCCAAGAGAAAGACAAAAAATAAAGTACAAAATCAGACTTGCCCTTTTCAAACATACTGTATTACGTTGTGTTTCATTTGCAATATTCTTCTAGTTGTTTCCTGGAATCACAAGTATATATGATATGTAATAAATATATTATGTGGGATGTAAAATAATTTATTATTCATTTTATATGTCAATCTATCACCAAAAGCGTCTGTCTATCTTTCAAGCAACTCTGGATCTTATATGTGTGTTTGTGTATGTGTAAATATTTTTGTTTACATATATACAAATATACATATATACATATATACATATATAATGCATTCTGTATATATGATGTGTCTGTGCATGTATACAGAATCTTGGTTCTTCTTTGCAATTACATGAAGGCATTATAATAATCTTTGGATTTTCTACATGATCAACATTACATGAATATTAAAGTTTATGCAAATATATGCAATTTAAAAATCATGTCTATAATATGCAAAATATATAAATAACATGTACATAAATCTATATATATAAAAATTTAAATATTTTTATTAATAATCTATGGAAATTGGGGCACAATGTGATTTACATCATCTAAAATTAAGCAAGTGTTAAAAGCTGCTTACAGCTATCCCTTTGAACTACTAGCTCTTTTTCCAGATGGGTTTCTTTTTTTAAAGCTACTTCATAGGAAAGCAGTGGTGGCACCTGACTTCAGTCCTGGCATTGGGGGACACAGGTGGGTCTCTATGGCTTTGAGACCATCCTGGTCTATAGGTAGAGTTACAGGACAGAAAGGGCTATATAGAGAAATTCTGTATCAAAACACACACACACACACACACACACACACACACACACACATGCATGCATGCAAAAAAGGTACTTTATAAGATAAACCCTCTATAAGACACTGCTTTGGTGGTCAAAGACCTGAGACTAGATAGGTCATGGGCCTAGGGGTTAACCTGTTACTCTACTAAAGGGACATAGTCATATTGATTTCTAACAACATATTGTTAAATACATACATGAACAAATCTCAGCCCGCAGCAGAGAAGCTTCTTGAAGTAGACAGGAACTGATGCAAAGACCCTCAGCTGAACAATGAGGAGACTTTGGAGGTCAGTCATAAATAGAATATCCTCATCTAACTCCTCTTCCCAGGGTTCAGGAATTTCTGAGGAAAGGAGCCAGAAAGACTGAAAGAACAAGACATGGTGGACAACTCTGAGTAAACAGTGTTTTGTTAATAAAATAAAATTTAAAAGAAAGCGATTGTGCACACAAGACCACCACAGATTCAAGGCACACAGGGTCCACCTCACCACATTACAAATAAGGTAGAAATGGGCTCTTGCCTCTAACCAAGAAGCCATTTGCAATTGATAGAGACTGGAAAAGTGAACATCAGTTTTCTCCAAAGGGGTTTCACTGAGACTATCAACCACAATATAAGATAGGGCCCATTACTAGAAGTACTTGGCAAACAAAAAATGAACTTCTCAGGTTTTGTTGTTTTTGTTTTGGATTTTGTGAGCATGCATGTGTGTGGTAGGGGGATGTTGTTTCATGAAACTTGTTTTGGCATTTTTGTCTTGAGTTTCACATGGAAGAGAAGGAAGTACAAAGGGAGGGAGAGGAAGGGGGAGGGAGGAAGGGCAGAAAGGAGGAACAGAGGGAGACAGACAGTGAGAGCATTTTTAAAAGGAACATAAATTGGGTTGGTTAGGTAGGTGGGGAGGATCAAGGAGAAGTTTGGGAAAGGAAGCATGATCAAATGCAATTTCTGGAAATATGCCTAGGAGTAGTATAGCTGGATCTTTTTTAAAAATTTTTTATTAATTACACTTTATTCATTTTGCATCCCCCCATAAGCCCCTCCCTCCTCCCCTCCCGATCCCACCCTCCCTCTCCTTTCTGCATGCATACCACTCCCCAAGTCCACTCATAGGGGAGGTTCTCCTCTCCTTTCTGGTCTTAGTCTATCAGTTCTCATCAAAAGTGGCTGCATTGGCCTTTACTGTGGCCTGTTAAGGCTGCTCCCCCCTCAGGGGGAGGTGATCAAAGAGCAGGCCAATCAGATTATGTCAGAGGCAGTCCCTCTTCCCATTACTATGTAACCCACTTGGACACTGAACTGCCATGGGCTACATCTATGCAGGGGTTCTAGGTTATCTCCATGAATAGTCCTTGGTTGGAGTATGAGTCTCTGGGAAGTTCCCTGTGTTCAAATTTTCTGGTTCTGTTGCTCTCCATGTAGAGACCCTGTCCTCTCCAGCTCTTAGTATTTCCCACTTCTTACATAAAATTCCATTCACTCTGCTTAACAGTTGGCCATCAGGCTCAGCATCTGCTTTGATAGTCTGCAGGGCAGAGGCTTTCAGAGGCCCTCTGTGGCAGGTTCCTAGGTTGTTTCCTGTTTTCTTCTTCTGGCTTTCAGAAGCCCTCTGTAGCAGGTTCTTAGGTTGTTTCCTGTTTTCTTCTTCTTCTGATGTCCATCCTCTTTGCCTTTCAGGATGGGGATTGAGCATTTTAGTTAGGGTCCTCTCTTTTGTTTAGTTTGTTTAGATGTACAGATTTTAGTGGGTTTATCCGATGTTGTATGTTTATATGAGTGAGTATATACCGTGTGTGTCTTTTTGTTTCTGGGACAACTCACTCAGGATGATCCTTTCCAGGTCCCACCATTTGCCTGCAAATTTCATGATTTCCTTATTTTTCATTGCTGAGTAATATTCCATTGTATAGATGTACCACAGTTTCTGCATCCATTCTTCAGTTGAGGGGCATCTGGGTTGTTTCCAGCTTCTGGCTATTACAAATAAAGCTGCTACAAACATGGTTGAGCAAATGTCCTTTTTGTTTACTTGAACCTCTTTTGGATATATGCCTAGGAGTGTTATGGCTAGATCTTGGGGAAGTGCTATTCCTAGTTGTCTGAGAAAGCGCCAGATTGATTTCCAGAGTGGTTGTACAAGTTTACATTCCCACCCGCAGTGGAGAAGGGTTCCCCTTTCTCCACAACCTCTCCAGCATGTGTTGTCACTTGAGTTTTTCATCTTGGCCATTCTGATGGGTGTAAGGTGAAATCTCAGGGTCGTTTTGATTTACATTTCCCTAATGGCTAATGAGGTTGAGCATTTCTTTAAGTGTTTCTCTGCCATTCGATATTCCTCTACAGAGAATTCTCTGTTTAGCTCTGTTCCCCATATTTTAAGTGGATTACTTGGTTTGCTGCTTTTCAGCTTCTTTAGTTCTTTATATATACTGGATGTGAGTCCTCTGTCAGATAAAAGGTTAGTGAAGATTCTTTCCCAATCTGTAGGCAGGCGTTTTGTTTTGATGACGGTGTCCTTTGCTTTACAGAAGCTTTTCAGTTTCATGAGGTCTCATTTATTGAATGTTGCTCTTAGAGCCTGTGCTGTTGGTGTTCTGTTCAGGAAGTTGTCTTCTATACCAATGAGTGCCAGGCTCTTCCCCACTTTTTCTTCTAACAGGTTTAGTGTGTCTAGTTTTATATTGAGGTCTTTGATCCACTTGGACTTTAGTTTTGTGCGGGGTGATAAGTATGGATCTATTTGCATATTTTCTATATGTAGACATCCAGTTAGACCAGCACCATTTGTTGAAGATGCTATCCTTTTTTCTAGGAGCCTACTACAGAGGGCCTCTGAAAGACTCTACCCTTCAGGGATCAGAGCAGTTGCTGAGACACATAGCCAAACTTTGGGCAGAGTGCAGGGAATCTTAGGAAAGAACTGGAAGACAGGAAGACCTGGAGAAGACAGGAGCTCCACAAGGACAGCAACAGATATAAAAAATCTGGGCACAGGGGTCTTCTCTGAGACTGATACTCCAGCCAAGGACCACTCATGAATATGGCCTGTAACCCCTGCACAGAGGTAACCCATGGCAGTTCAGTGTCCAAGTGGGTTCAGAATAATAGGGACAGAGACTGTCTCTGACAGGAAATGATTGGCCTGCTTTTTGATACCCCCCCACCCTGTGGTGGGGACAGCCTTACCAGGCCACAAAGGAAGACAATGCAGCCACTCCTGATGAGACCTGATAGACTAGGATCAGAGGGAAAGGAAGGAGGACCTCCCTTATCAGTGGACTGGGGGAAGGGTATGGGTGGGAAAGAGGAGGGATGGTAGGGTTGAGAGGGGAAGAGAGAGTAAGCTACAGGAGGATACAAAGTAAATAAACTATAATTAATAAAAATAATTTTAAAATGCAATTTATGAAAAAATAAATAAAAAATACCTTTTGATTTTCTTTTCCTTTCCTCTGTAAAGAAAAAAAAAATGAACCAACATGGAGGGATTCATTCTGGAAATGAGACAGCTGAGGAGCTCAAAGAACATGACCATATTTGTAGCATTGCCAGAACACACTTTACAACATTATTTTCTTTTTAAAATATTTTTATTACAAATTAGTCACTTTCTATCCCAGCTGTAGCCCCCTCCCTTGTCCTTTCCCAATGCTGCCCTGCCTCCCTCTTCTCTTCCCATGCCCCTTTCCAGGGGTTCTAGGTTATCTCCATGAATGGTCCTTGGTTGGAGTATCAGTATCAGAAAAGATCCCTGGGCACAGAATTTTTGGTTCTGTTTCTCTTTCTGTGGAGCTCCACTATTATTCTTAAGAGAGATGATATTCAAAAAATAAAGGACAACAAAATTTAAATAACATACATAGTGGAGAAATTTTGAATGAGTGAGTACATGGCAGTTTTAAACAATATCCCTTTAGAATAGAATATTTGTTTGTATTTATATTTAGAATAAATGTAAGTGTTATTATGTATGTTCTCTGCATATTAAAATCTCACATTAAAATCAGACAGATGTAAAATGTAATGTCATATTTCAATTTTCCCTTACTCTCTCTAATGATTATTTTCTTCTTTTCCTCATTCTGTTAGAGGGCCTCACTATGTTGCTCAGACTAGCCCTAAGTCCGTGATCATTCTGTCTCAACCTCCTAAATTTTTGGACTATAGGCATCCATCAACACATCCAGCTCTTCCTATTTCATCATTTCCAGAGATTTTTTTTACCTTCCTAAAATATAGCATTCTTTTATCTCTGTCCCATTTTCATCCTGAGCTGGAAGAATACTGAGCCCTTTTTCCTGATGAGAGGTTGCACAGAATTGCTGTTGTTCAAACCCAAGTTTGCTGACCTTAAATTTGCTGCATGCATCCCAGTTGTTCCATTCCTCTTGGCAGTGATTGATAACAAGGGGGATGGGAGTGATTAAAGAGCATATGATATGTTTGTTTGCATCTTGAGTGAATGCTATAGAGTATATGCAATCAAAGGCATGGTACATTAAATAAATCAAATAGCCTCATAAATCAGCACAACCTGCCAAAAAGGAGCAGTGGGTGCTTGCATTGTAGCAGGGCTGCATGTCAGGGTAAGTTGTTACCTCCAGGGTAAAGTTGTCAAAGCTGGAGCTCAGAGAGCCAGGAAAGGCTGCCCTGTCACAGACTTCAAAATCTCTGTAGGGAAGCTTAAATATAACAACAATGTTTTAACATTTGTGCAAGAATGTGAAATTTGTAGCATTTGTTTAGTTATATTGTCACATTGTACTTTCCTAACAATTTTTTGAAATATTATTTACAGTTGTATACAATGAGAACACATAGAAAAGAGACTCTTTCGCCAGATAGCTATTAAGATTTGCTCTGAGCTATCTTCATTTTTATACTCTTTTATCTATTCAGATCATGTCATAAAAGATGATATTTTCTCCTCTTAATACTATATAGCACACTTACATTAGACCCCTTAAGACATAGTTACTCTAGGAGTGATGAGTTAGCATATATGGACAAATTAGAACCTCGGAACTGTTATGAAATGCATACTTAACTTAAATAGTATATTTAAAACACCAGATGGCTGTAGGTTATATTGAAAAAAAAAAGAAGATAAAAGAAGTCTTAAGTTGTTACAATTTAACATTGTAATAGATGTAACAAAATTAAAAATAAGATTCCAAGACCCCCAAGCAGTGCAAAGGCCACCTGTAAGTATAGCAAAGTTCACTTGGCAAGGGGCATGGTGGAGATGAGGGAGGGAGGGAGGGACTGGGAGGGAATGAGGGATCGGGACACGGTTGGGATACAGAGTTAATAAAATGTAACTGATAAGAAAAAAATAAAATTAAAAAAAAATAAAGACCTGGCTTTGTGACAAACACAGGCATCAGTTAATTACATAATATTACTTAAAATGATAAGTGAATTGTCTCACATTATAAACATCCTGTCTGGTTTGCAACAGTTTAGTTAAGAGCATTTCTTAGAATTTGCATCATGTTTCTGTACCTATTTTAGCACATACTTATCAAAAAATCTTAAAATGTTTTATTATTGTCAGTTAAAAAATATAAGTTATTTTGCATATTGACTAGTCATCAATGATATAGCTTTGAAGTCTGTAAAGCTGTTTTAATAGACTTTATTTTAGAGCATTTTCAGGCTCATAATAAAATGTAAGGGCAAGTATATGTATATGTTACACTACCTCATTATCAGTATCCTGCACCTGAGCTATAATTTGCCTCCGTGAATGAGTAATACATCATCGCCACCCTGAGTCGACATTTCATGTTGAGGTGTACTCTTAACATACATTTAGGGGTAGGCACATTTATAATATTAGGTGGAACATACCATTTTCCATTGTCATCGAAAATATCCAGAGCTGGATGTTTTGTATTGAAAACCAGTTTAACGAAGTAAAACATATTGCATTTACCTTGTAGAACAAACAATACAAAAGTACAATTGAGCAAATTAGCAAGGATCATGTTATATATGTCCTCTCAGCTTTCAGGTGGTTGTTTACAGATGCTTTATATTAATACTCTAATCTGAAGCAACCATTGGACATTTTGAAGTGGAGCTTCATTTTCTAGAGTTCCATAACTGAAAATGGCATCAGTGAATGGAATCTGGCCACAAAAATAGTTTCTGAGTTGTAGAGGAAGGAAGCACAATATCAACAAGGTGCTCACTCCTTCTATGCCATAGTTTCTCCAAATTCATAATGGACAAAAGCTGACAATGGAATTGATGTATCATACACAGTACTGGGTGAATTTACATAACAGAAGATGAATTGGAAACATACAGAATACAAATATATGTAGGTATCACTATATATATTACTTACAAGATTATTATTTTTAATATTTTTTTCAAATTTTCACGTAAAGTGGCATGAAAGCAGTAGCGTACCAAACCTAGATTAGCTTGATCCATGTTGAAGACGCATTTCTAACTCATTAGAATTTTATTACTCGCTATCATAGGAAGTCATTTCAACTAGCATTTTCTTTCAGTCTCCTCTAAATAATGGTCACTCTGGTCATGTGTTAAATACTAACTTGGGAAGTCAGCTTTGCATCCCTTTTATTCCTTTGTTCATTACCTTGTAATATTTGTCAGTTGTAAGATAAAGAGCTATCATCCCTCAGCAAGTTTTTTTCATATTAGATGTAAAAATTTACTTCAGTTCTTTGATATCATGCCAAAATCTATCAGAATTCTACATGGTATGTAACTTTGAGACCACATCTATAAATAAGCATACTGCAATCATATTTTCTACTGCATGATTTACAGCTCTGCATTGTCTTCCTTAGGAAATGGACCTGGTAATATCATTTAATATATTGAGTTTCACTCTTAAGGGATGCATCAGTGGTAGGAAGCAAGAAGGAAAACACGATTCCATTAGGTTGGCATCTTTTAGGATGAGTATTTATGTGACTATTAATTGAATATGTTTGTTCCCTAGAGATTTTTGGAGTATCATTATAAAAAGAAGTGGAATACAATAATCAAGAAATGCATTTTCCATATATCAATCAGTTTGTATTCTCAAATAGAAAGCAAATGAGCATATGCATGTATGTGTCATATGTATTTCAGAATGAGGAATAAAACTACTATAAATAAGAAAATGTGTGGTTAAATGAAAGTTATATGTGTTAAATTTGAATAAGCTTTTTCCTTTATTTCACCATTAGTATTTACACTTGGTGGGAGCCAAAAAAGTTGACAATCTTCAGAAAAACAGACTAGCTAGCTATCATGGACCTGATAAAATTCTGTGACTCCTGATGCTAAAGAAATAGGGATCTAAGAGCTGTTGTCATAATTTTTCTTCATTTCTCTATTATTTGAAAGACATATGGGAGGGAAAAATAAAACAAAAGCCATCTGAGGTATCATTTGGAAACCTACTACACTAGAATTGGTGTGTGTGTAAGTGTGTGTGTGTTTGTGTGTGTCTGTGTTTGAATGTATTTATGTGTCTGTCCACACACACACACAAACACACACACACACACATACACACACATATGAGCAAAAACATATAAACAGTATTACTAAATAACACAGAGACAAAGCCCAAATAAGACATCTCTCACCACCAAATGAAACCTTCAATGCCATGAACATGTTTAATTTAATTGTGTCATTAGCCAAAGGGATCCCTTTTAAACTTACTATAAAAACACTGTCTGTTGCCAAATCTATTGGTTGTGTTCCACAAACTGATGGAAAAGTCCAATATATGAAGACAGTACCTACATATCTCATTGAATGCAGAGAACTTGAGCTGGTGTCTAACTATAGCTTCATTCTTACTGAGTATTGTTTACAGTACTGGAAGGTAATAATACTGAAAGAGAAAAGTAAACACCAACTCAGTTACTTTGATCTACAATGGTGCCCTGTCTCCATGATATGGTAATACAATAGTTGCTTAAAAGATGTGCAAATAATCAAACATGACAATTGTATTTAAGCCCCACTCCTTGAAATTGACACACATTGATTGGCCAAGAACTTGTGACTATAATAACCGTGTACCTAGCAGGAAACCAAATAATTTTGTTCTTCTAACATCACATAACTATAAAATGACTCCTAACAACATGCTGCGATATTCATAGATCAGTGTCTTGCTTAGCCATCATCAGAGAAACTTCCTCCTGCAAGAAATGGCAACAAATACAGAGACTCACAACTTGATAATATGCAAAGAGTAACAGAACTTGAAGCTCTACGTCAGTAACAGAACTTGATGGAAAGTCTACATCAGACCTCTCGCCTCAGGACTCAGGGAACTTTGCAAAGGAGGCAGAAAATTTGTTAGAGTCAATGGAGATCGATGACATCAAGGAAACAATGCTTTTCAAACTCAACAGGATTGACTGAGACAGTATGCACAAGTCCAAGAGTGATATGTTCCCAGCCCTGAGAGGGGGAGGTAAGAATGAGCTCCCATCCCTAACCAAGAAGGAAACATTAATTGTTCCCCACTGGAATCTCACGGATAAACAAACCATACTTCAGAGCAGGTCTCATGTCCAGAAGTAGATGACCAACTCAAAATGAACCCAATGGTATTGTTGGAATATTTTTTCTTCATAATTCTTTGTTTGGCATTTCTACTTTGCTGGTATTTTGCTAATATATTAGAGTTTTAGATTTTAAGTTTTTAATGGGTTCTTTGCCCCCCACCCCCTGTGCTGCACTTCTTATGCTGTTTTCTTTTAATATTTTTCTCCATTTGTTTTGTTCTACTCTTTTTTTCTACTTAATTAATGAATTCACTTTACATCCCAAGCAGAGACCTCTTCCTCCTCTCTTCCCAGTCTCACACTTCTTTCCTCTTTCAAAGACTTCCCTCCCCTAGTCTTCCAATAAGAGGAGTCCACACACTCACCCACCCACTCAGCTCATGAAGTCTCATAAGAACTGAGTGCTCAAGAAAGAAAGAAAGAAAGAAAGAAAGGAAGGAAGGAAGGAAGGAAGGAAGGAAGGAAGGAAGGAAGGAAGGAAGGACGAACTGTGTGCTCTCTCTTTCCCTGTGCCCTGGCAAGTAAACGCCACTAACGGTTGTAATCAGAAAGCATGCAACAGAGTCCAGGTCAGAGACAGCCGCTCTTACTAGGGAACCCAAAAGAATGCTGAGCTGCTGATCAGATACATCTGTGTAGGAAGCCTAAATCCAGTCTATGCATGGTCCTTGGTTGGCGCTTCAATTTCCACAAGCCCCTCTGGGCCCTGGTTAGTTGGATTTGTTGTTCTTCCTGTGGAGTTCCTGGCACCTTTAGGTCCTTCTATCCTTCCTCTCACTTTTTCACAAAACTCCCTACACTTCCCTCAGTGTTTGGTGTGAGTCTCAACTGGTTGAGACTGCTGCTGGATGGAGCCTCTCAGAGAACAGCTAGGCTTCCGCTTGTGTGCATAGCAGAATATCATTAACAGTGTCAGGATCTGGCTCTCTCCCATAGGGTAGGGCTCAGGTTTGGCCAGACTTTGGTTGGACAATCTCTCAATCTCTACTCTATCTTTATCCCTGCACATATTGTAGACAGGGTAAATTTTGAGTCAAAGTTTCTATGGGTGGGTTGGCAATCCTCTTCCTCCGCTAGAAGTCCTGTCTGGGTAGAGGGTGAACGCTTCAGTCTCCATGAACACTGCTACAAGGAGTCTGAGCTACAGTCACAGCCATATCCTCCAAGAAGCCTACGCTGTATTAGGTCTCCAACTTGTCACAAAGATGCCCCAGGCCAAGGTTTTGGTTTCTCTTCTCTCTGCAGGTCCTCTGCCTTCCCACCCCATCCCTACCCTGCTTTCCCCAAGTATAGTCTCTACCTTCATTTCTCTCTGTACTCCCTCTCTGCTCTTTCCTTTTTATTGGACTGTTGCTTTCTAAAGATAGAATAAAAGACTTGGATGAGAAGGGGCACTAGAAGAATCTGGGAGGAAATGAGGGAAGGGAAATTGTGATTAAAATATATAGTATAAAAATAGATTTTCAATGACAATATTATAAACATATATAGAAAGACTGCACAAGTTCACTTGTCTACTGGTCCAGAAAAACTGTTACTCATTTCTCTACCATCAGTTCATCCAGACCAAGCTTTAATTGTTTCAATCATCAAACAATCAAACACCAGCAGTGAAATGATGTGTATTTTTTCTTTCTCACCAGCACTAAACTGTATGCAGGCTTGGCATTGAAGATTATGACATGATTGTTACTAATCCTGGTTTTTAATATCAAAATCTATGAATATTGAGGACAGTAAGGAGAGGAGAACCATGTGTATCAGCTATTCTCTTCCTAGACAACAATCAAACAGGAATGAGACAATGACAAATAACTCATATGCTGACATTTTAGATGCTGATTATAGATTAAGCCTACTAAGTTCTAAATTCAATTTGACACAGTCTTAGGGTTGTGCCATCAGCTTAGTCATTTGATCCCATTAGCAAAGGGTGCCAATGCTTTGTCTCTGGAGCTATGATTCATTCAGGAGATGAGCACATTGATATTTCAGGAACATTCTGCTGATTAACTGTCAAGAGGGGAAATCCAGCTCATAAGACAGGATTGACTTCTCATTTGACCACACAAAGAAAATGCTCAATGTTGCAGAGAAATGTCAAAGCAAACACTGAATACATGAATGTTCTTATACAGTGATTCATTTATAGCCACACAATTTTAGAACCATTTTTATCTCAAACTTTGTTTTTAAAAAGTCCTGGTAATTAATACTTCTTTTAGATTTGGATTATTGCATTAGTGAAGAATCAGATGAAAACAAAAGTACATTAAAAATAAATTCTACAAATGATTCAGTAATGGTAACTTCACTAAGGAACACTTGACTAATTTTACATCCCAAAAGGAAGAAAAAAAGGAATTATATGAACACGCAGGAAAGTATGAAACGACATAACATCAATCTTCAAAACATGCTAGACTGTCTGCAAAACTTGTTTCTCCTGCATCAACATTCCAGTAAATCACGGTGAAGCTTTATACATTTCAAAATAAAGAAGAGCATCTTTAAAAATCCTTTTTATGGACTGAAGGGGTTGCTCAGTGATTAAGAGCACACTACTGTTCTTTAGAGGGCCTGTGTTTTGCTGCTAGCCCCCCCCCCCCCATGTCTGGAAGTATAGATTCAGCTACAGGGATTTTGTCGTCCTCTTTTGGTACCTTCAGGTACCTGCATGTACATGAAATATATACACATACATATACCCACAAGTGTGTGTAGTCATACAAAATAAAATAAATATTTTTTTTCAAAAATGTACTATGGTAAAATTATTGTAATAGAGGGCTTGTATAAAAAAACTTTCAGGGATGTACTTCTCAACATTATCACTAATCAGGCATTGAATTCAAATTCAACTTTGTACTGTGACAATAACATAAATTTCCACCTACAGCTATCAATTACAAATACCACTTGAAAACAGCTTAAACTTTTTAGCCTATATTAGAGGCTCTGGTAGAAACCTCCTCACAAGTACCAAAGAAATTGTTTCAGGATTCAAAAATGAGGGTAGGAGTATAGCGATTCAGAATATCATTTGCCTGTTGTGTCCTTGGCTTGGACATGAATGGCACTAAACATCATAATAATAAGATAATTATTGTCATCCTTATAATAATCCAAAAATCCCTAATTTTCCAAAAGCTCACGGCTCATTCCTAAATAAGCAAGGTTAGACTCATTCCTTGACGTTAACCATGCCAAAGGTGGAAACTTAGCTTAAAAATTGATGTCTACTTCAAAAAAGTATTAATTTATTAAGAATTTCTGGGAATGAATTTCCTCATTTAACCATTCCCAGATTTTCCTTCATCCCTCTACCTCTCAAACATCCTTTCCATTTTTTTTTAATTTGCAGCCCATCACTCCAATATATCTGCATATGGGGTTATCCATACACCCTTAAAGAAAATTGACTCTCCTTTGTCTTGAAGCCATCAGCTGTACATAAGTCCTCTTCAGATAGGGGTTTGTGCCCATGAGTTCCCTCCTCTACCATGCTAGAACACTTCGTGGCTTGATCTTGTATAGGAAACCACAGATACTGTGAGTTCATGTGGACTGAGATCTCGTCATGATCAGAAGACACTGTTTTACCCCAGTCTCCCTGACCCATGGCTCTAAAATTCATTCTATTTCCCTTTCCACGGTAATGATTGAGTCTTGAGAATCAATGAGATATAGATGTCCACTTGGTGCTGAGAACTCCTTAGTAATTTATTCTCTGCATTTTGAACAGTAGTGAAGTTGTGCATAAACCACCATTGTTACACACACACACAATACACACACACACACACACACAAACTTGTATGATGAGGTCTGAGATATGCACTAAACTACGGGTAGAGAGATATAAATTTATAGTACAGATACTATAGCTATTTAGCAAAATAATGCTAGTATGATCACCCGTGGAATTTGTGAGCTCTGTAACCATAAGTTTTTAACAATATATATACAGTATCAAACCTGTATTTTCTACTAAGCAGTAGACTTTAACTGTAATAAGAAGTATATAGACATCCAGTTAGACCAGTACCATTGTTGAAGATGCTGTCTTTTTATCCATTGTATGATAATGGCTTCTTTGTAAAAAATCAGCTGTCTTTAGGTGTGTGGGTTTATTTCTGGGTCTCAAATTTAATTACCTTGATCCTCCAATATCATGCCATTTTTATTACTGTTGACCAATCCATACTTATCACCCTGCACAAAAGTAAAGTCCAATGGATCAAAGATCTCAATATAAAAACAGACACATTAAAACTGTTAGAAGAATAATTGAAGAGCCTTGAACACATTGGCACAGGAGACAACAACATGGACAGAACATCAAAAGCACAGGCTCTAAATTCAACAATCAATAAATGGGACCACATGAAACTGAAAAGCTCCTGTAAAGCAAAGGATATGGTCAACAGAACAAAGACAGCCTATAGACTGGGAAAGAAACTTCACCAACCCTATATTCAACATAGGAATAATATACAGTATATATAAGGAACTCAAGAAATTAAAAAGCAACAAATCAAGTAATTCAATCAAAAATGGGGCAGAGAGCTAAACAAAGAATTCCTAAAACAGGAATATCAAATGTTGGAGAAACACTTAAAGAAATGCTCAAAATCCTTAATCATCAGGGAAATGATAATCAAAACAACTCTGAGATTCCACCTCACATCCATCAGAAATGGCTCAGATTAAAAAAAAAAAAAAAAAAAAAAACTCAAGTGACAATACATGCTGGAGAGGATGTGGAGAAAAGGAACCCTCCTCCATTGCTGGTGGGAATGTAAATGTGGACAACCACTTTGGAAATCAATCTGGCACTTTCTCAGAAAACTGGGAATAGTGCTACCTCAAGACCCAACTATACCACTTCTGAGCATATACCTGAAAGATGCTCAACCAAAACGGACATTTGGTCAACCAAGTTCATAGCAGCTTTATTCATAATAGCCAGAATCTGGAAACAACATAAATGTTCCTCAACTGAGAAATGGATACAGAAATTGTGGTACATTTACACAATGGAATACTACTCAGCTATTAAATCAAAGAAATCACGAAATTTGCAGGAAAGTGGATGGAACTAGGAAAAATCATCCTGAGTGAGGTAACCTGGAAGCAGAAAGACATGCATGGGCTATACTCATTTATAAGTAAATATTAGACATTTTCACAGAATAAACATACTAAAATGCACAGATGTAAAAAAGCTAAACAACTAGAAGGATCCTAGGGAAGATGCTTCATTCTCACTCAAAAGGGAAAACACGATAGACACAAGAAGGAGTAGAAGAGAGGGAACAGGACAGAAGATTACCAGAGATGTTCTCTGAAAGACTCTATCCAACAGAGAGAATCAAAGCAGATACAGAGACTCACAGCCAAACTTTGGATGGAGCACAGGGAGCCTTATGAAAGAAGGAGATATAGTAGGCCCTAGAGAGGACAGGAGCCCCACAAAAAGACAAACAAATAAAAAACAAACAAACAAATCCTGGGCACAGGTGGGACTATAGAAACTGATAAATCAACCAAAAAGCACACATAGAGAGGACCTAGACACCCTGCTCATATGTAGCCCACAGACAGCTCAGGATCAATGTGAGTTCCCTAGTAAGGGGAGAAAAGAAAGTCTCTGATATGAACTCAATTGCCTCCTCTGTGATCACTTCTCCCAGGTGAGGCAACATAGCCAGTATACAGAGAAAGAGGTTCCAGGCAGTCCTAATGAGACCTGAGAGGCTAGGTTCAGACAGTAGGGTAGGAAGACTTCCCCTATCAGTGGACTAGGGGAGAGGAATAGGGGAGTAAGAGGAAGGAAGGGTAGACCAGGAAGAGATGAGGGAGGGGGCTACAACTGGGATAGAAAGTGAATAAATTGTAAAATAATAATAATAATGATGATGATGATGATAATAATAATAAAATTCTTTAAGAAGACATTTCGTTACCCCTATATTATTGTTCCACGAAATGCCCAAGGCCTTATTGTCCCTCGGTAATCATTATTGTGCCTCATAGCAGGGTAAGACTATTGATATTTCTCCTAGCACCCTACACACCAGTTTGACTATGAGATCTAGGCTGTATGGAAGATGTTTCCTGAACTTGCTTTCTCTAGATTCTGTGATAAATGAGTGTAGTGTCTGAGGTAATCACCTCTTACCACCAAGTTCTCTTAGTGAAACAAAAAGTCAGAGCACAGATATACCATATGACCCAAGTATACCACTCGTGGGCATATATGTCCAAAGTACCCCCATTTATTTCTACACATATAAATGTATTTCTTTGTTTTCAGAGTTGCTCTCTTGATAAGAGAGATGTGGAAACAGTCTACATGTCTTTAGCTAATGAATGGATAACTAAAATGTGTTATCTACATGTGATTAAATTCCATTCAGATGTAAAAAAATCTTAGGCGAATAGTTCAACCTGGAACACTTTGCACTGGATGTGGTAAGCCAGATCCAGAAAAATAAACATTACTTCTTCTTGAGCATATTTGTGATTTTACTGTCTAATCTTTAGATTCACGTGTTTAATTTGGAGTACTTGTAGAATCCAGGAATCTACAAAAGGACAATTTGTCAGAAGGGAGAAAAAAATGTCTTAAGGACGTGAGGAGAGCAGAATACTGGTAATATTAAGGGAGAAAAGGAGAAAAATAGGAAGTTTACACTGACAGAAAGATTAAAGAATAAGGCAAAGAGGAAATTGTGGGAAGGAGAACTAACTCAAATGATTATTTAAATTCATGGAAACCTAAAGCATTATAGATATACACCTGCATATCGTATGAAAGTTTAATTGCTGTTACCAAAAACATGATTATGCTCATTCCAGAAGCAATAATTTACCAAATAAAACACTCGGTGCTAGTTGTGCGCATCTTTCTTAGAGATTTCAGTAAGAGGAATACTGCGGCTTTCCCAAACAACATATATTTCCTGTGTTTTTAAGAACAACAAAAATACTAATACATTACCTAACAAAATGATTTTATGGGATTCCTTTGATTTAGGATTTGGAATTTTCTGAATATTCTTTATCAACATATTGTGTTCATGGTTCAGATTCTTAAAATTTCAAGTTTCAGAGAATTTTAACTTTCCATAATTTTTTAGGAATAGATAGAAAGTAGTTGTTTAGTAGAAAATGAGTAGTCCTCATTATCACTAGAGAGCACTATATAATTTTCTATTAACATGGCAACATCATCACAATTGAGAAGATAAATTGATGTATATAGAAAGAAATTTAGCCAATCTTCTTAGTCGCATGCACATAACGTATACTGAGCAGCCTCAATCCTCATCTTTCTACCACCCCGTCTACATCCATCTCCTCATGAATATCTCTCCCACACTCTTATTTATTTGATTTGTTTTGTGACCCACTGAGTTAAACTGCTGTCATCTGTGTGGCCATGGGTCTTGAGTTATTCTTTGGATACTGGTGGGCTCAGCAGTGGGAATACGACTAAAGACACTGGTTCTGCTTCTCCCAGAATCCATAAATAGCCAGCAGTTCAGTAATAAAGTCCTGGGACCCATTAGACTCTTCCTCTTCCTGGAAAGCCGAAAAGGCTAATCCTGTGTGGGAGAGGTTGTGGTCACCTCAGTCGCAGCGAGTTAATAGAGTGCGATGGTGTCTTCAGTCTGAATAGTTGCATTCCCATCTTTTTACTCAACCATCCATCTGTTATCTCACACACTTCCCATCTCATTTTCTACAAAGCTCTTTAGGCAGTACATGGGGTGAAACAAATGCCTTCTCTTGTGGCTGAACCCACAACTGTCACCTGCTTTCAGTTTCTTGAGCAGCCAGGAGCCTCTGTGTTCACTGATGTTCTTTGTTGGGAGTGGTTTTTCTAATTAAGGCTGCAAGAATTTTCAAATTGTTTGAAAATTATCCTTTGGAACCCATTTCAAATCCTCTGTCTAAAATATTTCCACAGATAGAAATATTCATTTGTTTTCTATATGCAAAACTTCTCTCGAAGTGCTTAAGTGAGAATCGTGTGCTGCTCTCAATGTTTTCAATAATTTTTCCCCATTCAGTTTTCAATAATCCCTTTGCATGTGTATCATGAAGCTAATGGAGATTAAGACTTAGAGATTTTCTACCTTTCACAGGATGCCATCAGGACCCTGGAAGAAACATGGACATATTCTCTTTCAAGTACCAATAATGTGCTTTAATCTGAAAAAATAAGACTCCTTATATACCATTGAATAAAACTTCTAATTTTTTTCTCATTTAATCAAATGCACTGGTACACCTTGTATGTTGTGTTGAAATTTTATAGTGTCTGTGGGCATGTTCAACTTGGATATGAGAATAACATAAAATATTTTATTTGATTTGATAAAAATTTTAGAATTTTAATTACTATTATTTATTACAATTTATTCATTTGTATCCTAGCTGTGGCCACATCCCTCATCTCCTCCCAGCCCCACCCTTTCTCCCTCTAAGCCCTTCCACTAGTCCACTGATAGGGGAAGACTCCTCCCCTTCTATCTGACCCTAGCCTGTCAGGTCTCTTCAGGACTATCTATATGGTTATCCTCTGTGGCCCTGCAAGGCTGCACCCCGCAGGGTGAGGTGATCAGAGAACCTGCCACTGAGGTCATGCCAGATACAGACCCTGCTCCCCTTACTAGGGACGCCACTTGGAGACTGAATCTATGAGCTACATCTGGGTAGGGGTTTTAGATCCTTTCCATGTATGTCCTTGGCTGTGGTATCAGTCTCTGCAGGGGCACCAGGGTCCAGTAATTTTGGCTCTTGGTCTCCTTTTGTAGCTCTTGTCCCCTCTACATTTTCTTATCTCCCGCTTCTTTCATAAAATTCCAGCATTGTGCTCAAACGTTTGGCTATGAGTCTCAGCCTCTGCTTTGTTACCTGGATCAGTATAGTCTTTCAGTGGCTGACTGAGGTAGACTCCTGTCCGGTTCCCTGTCTTCTCTTGCTTCCAATGTCTATCGCTTTTCCCTTCTGAGTGAGGATTGAGTATCTATCTACCCTAGGGTCTTCCTTGTTGTTTAGCTTCTTTAGGAGTGTAGATTTTAGTATGTTTATGCTATATTAAATAAAACACCCTGAGATTTCACCTTTCATGCATCAGAATGACTAGGATAAAAAACTCATGTACAATACATGGTGGAGAGGATGTGGAGAAAGGGGAATCCTCCTTCATTGCTGGTGAGAGTGTAAACTTCTAGAACCTATTTGGAAATCAATCTGGTGTTTTCTCAGAAAATTAGGAATAGTGCTACCTCAAGATCTAACTCTCCTACTCCTAGGCATATATCTGACATATGCTGTAGGGTGTTACCTCTTATTTAGCTTCTTTAGGACTATAGATTTTTGTATGTTTATCCTATATTATATGTTTAATAACCACTTATGAGTGAGTATATGCCATGTGTGTCCTTCTGATTCCGGGGTGATCTTTTCCAGTTCTCATCATTTGCCTGCAAATTTCATAATTTTTTTGTTTTTAATAACTGATTAATACTCCGTTGTTTAAATGTACCACAATATCTGTATCCAATCCTCCATTGAGGGACATCTGGGTTGTTTCGAGCTTCTGACTATTACAAATAGAGCTGCTATGAATATGTGCTGTTACAAATGTCTTTGTTGTATAGTTGAGCATATTTTGGATATATGCTTAAGAGTGGTATAGCTGGATCTTGAGGTAACACTATTCCCCAATCTCCTTTAAAAAAATGTCAGATTGATTTCTAAAGTGGTTGTACAAGCTTACATTCCCACCAGAAATGGAGGAGAATTCCTCTTTCTCCACCTCCTCTACAGCATGTGTTGTGACTTGAGTTTTTGATCTTAGCCACTTTGATGGGTGTAAGGTAAAACCTTAGTGTTTTTTTGATTTGTATCTCCCCGATGACTAAGGACTTTGAACATTTCTTTAAGTGTTTCTCTGCCATTCGATATTCCTCTATTGAGAATTTTGTTTAACTGGATTTTTTAATTGGATTACTTGGTTTGTTGGTGTTTAACTTTGTTTTTTATGTATTCTGGATATTATCCCTCTGTCAGATAGAGAGTTGGTGAAGATCCTTTCCCAATCTGTAGGCTGTCATTTTGTTCTGACAACAACTTAACTAAATTTATGGAACACAATAAAAGCAGGGCTAAGGGGAAAGTTCATAGCACTAAGTGCCTCCAGAAAGAAGTTTGAGACATCCCATCACCTGAATGCCATAGGGAGAAAAAAACCAGACACACCCAAGAGGAATAGACAGTTGGAAATAATCAAACTCAGGACTGAAATCAGTAAATTAGAAACAAATAAAACAATTCAAAGAATCAATGGAACCTAGAACTGGTTCTTTGAGAAAATCAATAAGGTAAACAAACCTTTAGTCAAACTAACTAACAGGCAGAGAGAAACTATCCAAATCAGCAAAATCAGAAACAAAAAGAGGGACATAACGACTGGAAATTCAAAGAATCATTAGGTCATACTACAAAAGCATATATGCTACAAAATTTAAAAATAAAAATTAAATGGACAATTTTCTTGATAGAATTCCATTTTCCAAAGCTAAGCCAAGGTCAGGTAAACAGATGAAACAGTCCTATATCCCCCAAGGAAATAGAAGCAGTCATCAAAAATTCTCCCTGCAAAAAAAAAAAAGGAAAAGGAAAAGACCAGGGCCTGATGGTTTTAGCCACAAATTCTACCAGACCTTCAAAGAAGAGCTGACGCCAATACTCTTCAAACTATTACAAAAAAAATAGAGAAGAAGGTTACTATGTGGCCATAGTAACCTTCATACCTAAACCACACAACAACCTAACAAAAAAGGGGAGAATGTCAGGCCTATCTCTTTTATTAACATTGACACTAAAATGCTAGCAAACCAATTCCAAGAACACATAAAAGATATCATCTACCATTATGAAGTAGGTTTGATGCCATTTATGCAGGGGTGGTTCAATATATGGAAATCCATCAATGTAATACATCATATAATAAACAAATAGAAGGAAAGGAAAAACGAAAAACAGAAATACATGATCATCTCTAAAGATATCGTAAAAGCATTTGACAAAATCCAACACACAGTCATGTTTAAAGTCTTGGAGAGATCAGGGATACAAGGCACATACCTAAACATAGTTACAACAATATACAGCAAGCCTATAGCCAACATCAAACTCAATGGAGAGAAACTTAGATCAGTCCCATTGAAATCAGGGACAAGACAAGGCTGACCATTCTCTCCATATCTCTTCAACATAGACTTGAATTTCTAGCTAGAGCAATAAGATCACTAAAGGAGATCAAGGGAATACACATTGGAAAGGAAGAGATCAAAGTATCACTATATGCAGATGATATAATAGTATACATGAGTGACCGTATAAGTTCTACCAGAGAACTTCTTCAGCTGTTAAACACCTTCAGCAAAATGGCTGGTTAAAAAAAAAATAACTAAAAAAAAAAAAAAAAAGGAAGGCTCTTTAACCTCCCCACCCCCCAAGGGAGGAGCAGCCCTGCTAGGCCACAGAGGAGGACATTGCAGCCAGTCCTGAAGATGCCTGATAAAACAGGGTCAGATGAAAGGGGAGGATGTCCTCCTCAAGCAGTGGACTTGGAAAGGGGCAGGGAGAAGATGAGGGAGGGAGGGTGGGATTGGGAGGGAATGAGGGAGCCGGATATAGCTGGGATACAGAGTTAATAAAATGTAAAAATAAAAATTAATATTAAAATTAAAAAGAAATCAGTATCCTTACTGTATACAAAAGACAAAAGGGCTGAGTGAGAAATTAGGGAAACAACACCCTTTACAATAGTCACGAAGGATATAAACTATCTTGGTGTGACTTTAACCAAGCATGTGAAACACCTGTATGAAAAAAGCCTCAAGTCTCTGAAGAAAGAAATTAAAGAAGCTATCAGAACATGGAAAGATCTCCCATGCTCATGGATCAGTAGGATTAACATAGTGAAAATGGCCATCCTACCAAAACCAATCTACAGATTCAGTGCTATTCCCATCAAATTAACAACACAATTCTGTACAGAACTTGGAAGAACAATTTTCAAATTCATATGAAAAAACAAAAATCCTAGAATTGCTAAAACAGTCCTGTATAATAACAGATATTCTGAAGGTATTTCCATCCCTGATCTCAAACTGTACTATAGAGGAACAGTATTAAAAGTTTCACCATATTTTACTGATGAAACAAATTTATTTTTCTTTTACATTTTTCTTTTATTACAATTTACTATTTAAAATAAAAATTAAATTTAAATATATTTTAATCATATTTTTCACTCCCCCAAATCATTCTAGACATTCCCTTCTCCCTACCCAATCAACTTTCTTCCTCCAAATCAAATAAAATCTCAGTACACATTTTCACTTTTCAAACTTGAAATTATTTTGCTAATTACCCATAGTTGGTACATAGTTCAACAGCTTTATTAATAATTTTTTGTATAGTATAAGTCTCCCATGTGCAAACTTGTTTTATATGTGTGGTATATGTGTGCTTCTAAAACTATCACCCAAGACAATATAATGCCTGTGTCCATGACCCTCCCCTGACAGAATTCCTCATACTCCTATCTTTAGACATCTTTCCTCATATTACTTGCATACTCATTTATTTTTGTTATTGATTGACTTGTTTTCTATCATGGTGAATCAATTTTCCATTCATATTTTTAAATTTTTAACCATACTCTTAGATTGAGAGGTTCCAGAAATAAATGAGAAGTGAGAGGAGAAGAGTCCTGTGAGGAAGAATCTCACCTGTTCCAGAGGTGAGATTCCTAAGAGGCGAATAGGTGATCCATTATTAAGCTGTCAGCCTAAAACAAATAAACACAGCAACAGTACTAAATGAACTTAGCATTTATTTATATTTATAAACATATTTAGAAACATATACTTGTGAAATTATATACACACATATATATATAATTATATGGATAAATATAGATATAATTTCTATATTATATAAATAAGTATATATATATATATATATATATATATATATATATAGAGAGAGAGAGAGAGAGAGAGAGAGAGAGAGAGAGAGAGAGAGAGATAGTTAGAGAATGCAGGACCTAGGATTTGAGAGTTAGGTTGGGGGAAATTTGTGTAGGCAAGGGAGTAATTTGAGAGAGGAGAAAGAAGAGAGAGAGTGGTTAATTTTATACTTGTCTTAGTTAAGGTTGTTATTGCTACAATGAAACACCATGAGCAAAGAGCAAGTTGGGGAGAGGAAGGTTTATTTGGCTTATAATTCTATACCATTGTTCATCATTGAAAGACCCATGTCAGGAACTCAAACAGGGCAGGAATCTAGAGGCAGGAACTGATAGAGAGGCCATAGAGGAGTGATGAAAACTAGCTTGATCCCACTGGCTTGCTCAGCCTGCTTTTTTATAGAACCCAGGACTACCAGTCCTCCACCAATGAGGGTCTCTGAAAGCCTCTGCCATGCATACTGTCAAAGCAGATGCTGAGCCTGATGACCAACTGACAGGCAGAGTGAATGGAATTTTATGTAAGAAGTGGGAAATAGTAAGAGCTGGAGAGGACAGAAACTCCACAAGGAGAGCAACAGAACAAGATAATTTGAACACAGGGAACGTCCCAGAGACTCATACTCCAACCAAGGACTATCCGTGGAGATAACCTAGAACCCTGACAATGCAGCCACTTCTGATGAGAACTGATAGACTAAGATCAGAAAGAAGGAGAGGAGAACCTCCCCTATCAGTGGACTTGGGGAGGGGCATGCATGCAGAAAGGGGGGGGAGGGTGGGACCGGGAGGGGAGGAGGGAGGGGCTTATGGGGGATACAAAATGAATAAAGTGTAATTAATAAAAGTTAAATAAAAAAAAAAGAAAGTTCTGTACAGACTTGTACACAGCCAGATCTTATGAAGGCCTTTTATGGGTTCGGGTTCCCTCCTCTTATATGGCTCTAGCTGTGTCAATGCCATGTTGACATAAAACTACCCAGCACAATACTCACGTATGAAATTCTAAAATTAATAAAACAGTCTTACATATTCATAAAGACAATCAATGGTATATTTTGTAGTTAGTATTTATTGCAGTTAAAGACTTATAATGCCAGCCATTGGTAATGAAATGTCCCGAAATTAAATATCTCATTGTCCTGTTGCAGTGCTTACATTCTCCACACTTTCTAACTTTCTTGAGAAATATAAATTTTCTTAACGTCACATTGGTTTTCTCTCAAATGTGGAGTATTATCTTATGCTTCAAGAAGCACAAATAAGGAATTGAAGCTATTGAAAGATTAATAATCTAAGGGTCATATACCTAAATTAAGTTCTTTCTGATCATTTACTACACAGATGTACAATCTATGTAGTATCACTGAGTAAAATCTCACTGTATAATGTGTACTAGATATAATAAATAACTCCTGCATTATTTGGTTAGTTTGAGAAATCAATAGGATAATGCTTATGAAAAACACTTTCTCTATAAAAGGGAATTAGAAAATTAAACGTTAGCTATATTAGTCACGTAGATTCTGCATTTTCTTGGTAAATTTCTCTGAGAATATAGCATAGGTTAACTCAATTAGTATATTTTAATTCATGAAAAATTATAAAATATTGGAGACATCGAACAAGAAATATTGAGTTTGGAGCCTAATGAACCAGAACTGAAGGTCTAAGAGAAAAGTGTTAATGATTTACAACAGTAGAGCATAAAACTGGTAATAACATTCTGAGCCATTTGAATATTAGAACTTGATCTTTTCAAACAAAATTGATCATTTCAGGAAATGAGGAAATCACATTCAAGAATTCTAACGTTTTAACTTTTCCTCTGTTTTTAATATTCTGTGGGAAGACATATATTTGTTGCGAGGCTAGGTCCTGCCTCAGATTCAAGTCATGTAGAGCTCCTTTCTCATACTTTTATTATTCGTTCTACGGTCTAGAAAACTTTCAAGAAAGTGTGTGTTAAGTCCCATGGATAACAATTTGAATTATATTTACAGACTCTATCTACAGCAACTTATCAAGGCAGTACTATAAAATTTACATATTTTCTCAGTTTGAGCATGACTTTAGACTCTTTACTGTTCCAGCGAAGCACAAAAAAAAATGAAATATATGTCCATAAAATCTGTTTATTCATATATATGTGATATTTATTCATATATTATATATATATTTCAGAAACTAGTTTACAAAACTATATTCATAATATAGGGTATGTAATCCCATGAAAATGTTTCTGCTAAGATATTCTAAGCAAACTCTAACCCAGAGGGGGTTTAGAAAAGAATAAATCAATTAAAATAAAGATGATAAATATTATATGAAACGAGACTGACTCCTTTATTCTCAAATTTCGTCATAAGTATGCCAAAAGAATTACAATCTGTATATCAACTTGGTCTAGTTTGAATCCATTTTATGAGCTATTTTTATAACTTCTATGAGAATGAGCCCTGGTGAATATATATATATATATTCACCAGGGCTCATAAATATATATATATATATATATACATATACATATATACATATATATGTATATCTATATATACTTTACATACTATATAGTATATAACATAAGTTATAAGTTATATAGTATATAACATAAGTTAATGCAAAGATACCCAATGCAAATCACTTGCTATTGATCAGTCTTTACAAACACATTACTATAGTGAGAACATAATGAAATGCCCCGAAAGCTATCCTTAACATTGTACCAATAAAAGGTAAGTGTTAATTTTTACTTCCTTGTTGTGGAATTTTCATATTATCTTTGCTTTCCTTTAGAACACATGGACCACGATATTCAAATAAAGGTTGCTGAAATCTTAGCATAAGTATTTCCTTCTCCTTCTGCAAGTGTGTTCTAAGACAAAGTGTTCCTCTGATTCTGGATTTGATTGACCTCTTGCCTTCATGACTAAAACGAATAAGACTAGCTGGCGAAATGTTGACAAACCGTGAGATAAATAGTAAAGTCAGCAGGAAGGTTGTTGGCATTTGATTATCCAGTGAAAGCGATCATATTTCCTCTATGCCTTCCTAACAAGGGTTTTCTAGACAGTGGGATCAGAAGGCCTGTTGGGGCAGTCCTTGAGGCAGGACTGAATAGAAGACTTGTTGATCTGCACACAAGACGGGGTGTGAACATCACCTGACAGGGATCCCCACTTGCATTTGTTTTCTCATAACTCACCAAATACAGCCCAACCTGTAACACAGCAAATTAGAAAACTGTGTCCATTGCATGGGAATTAATTTCTAAACTCTCAACATCCTCTTCAGTAAATGGATGGGTTTATTGAGTTTGTCTTCAAATATCTGACCTTGTCGGTGCTCCAAAACTATCTAACTCATCAAGCTTAGGCATAAAGAAAGAGAAGTCCCATTAATAATCTGGCATGAGGCATTGTTTCAATGGGGCCATCCATTACAATTCAAACTGAAAGAATAGCAAATGCTCAGACCTGTAGTATTTTCGTTAGTTGTCATTATTTCAGGTAGTTTTGCTGACAAAGAAAAATCTTTACCTGCTTTATTTTATGGCTCCCAGATTTTCATTCTGCCAGATGATTGCTTGCCTAATTGCAAAACAGATTGTGTCTGTGACTACAAAGCAAATTGAATTGGAGACTTGAACATTAATCTCTAGGCCACATGTGTATGTTGTCCTAAGTAAATATGACAATAGCACCTAGCTATCATTGCTGTTTATATAATGACAGAAGTCTATTCATATTGATTTATCTATGCATCAGTGGTTTTCTAAGTGGTGATTCGTTACTGATGTCAGTGTCACCAGGTACTGTGTTTAATGCACACTCCGGTTTCCTCTCAGATTCTACACTGCCAGAATTGCTGAAGTAGAACTGCAGATCATCTGAAGGTTTGACAAACACTCCTTCATAGACTCTAATAAACAGTAAATGCTGAAAATGAGGTTCCTCATAATACAGAGTTTCATAAGCTGAACATTGTACATTGAATGTGGACAAAAGGTACACAGGAGATTACAGTCTCCCCATATTTCTATATGCACAAAATAGTTCATAACAATATCCAAACACTACGATACAAACAGTGCGATGGTTTCTTGGTTTTGGCCAGACACAGTGTATTTAGAACCATCTGTGGACTTGAAAGTCAGGATTTGGTTGTCTGGTAGGAAAGGATGGATGTTGCTGGATAGTGGAAACAGAAAAAGTTAAATACTTATTCTACAGCCCAGCACTCAATGACAAAGAAATATCTGAAGCCCAAAATTGCAATTGCTAAGAAACCCTATTCTATCTGTCCAATAAATTGTGTCTGTAAGCCTATCACATATACTGAACAGCTCTAAAACATGAACATTTGTCTGAATGGAAATGGAAAGAAAGTTTCAACTTCATTTTTACCTGACATTTTCTAAAAATTGTCTTCCCACTTGAATTTCAGCTTATCTCAATATTCTTCTTTTTTTTATGGCAAATGACTCTTCATGCTGCACAAATTACATATCCACCAGAAACTATAGTAAGTACTTAATTATAGGTTTCTAATTAACATTTTCTTTAGTCTCTGCATATTTTACAGTTTGTCCTAGGCAATTAGATATATCTACATATTTTTAAAAAAAATATTCCAAATAAATTATTCATCACATAAATAATTATAAACAAATTCAAAAATTCTTTTGTTCTCCTACCTCATCAAAGAAAATTCTCTTTCCAAATACAGAGACCATTATAGAAAAACATAATTCAAGAAGAGGACCCAGGGTAGATGATCAATCCTCACTCAGAAAGGTAAATGAGACAAACATCAGAAAATGGAGAAAATAGGAAACAGAACAAGAGCCTACCACAGAAGGCCTCTAAAAGACTCTACGCAGCAGTGTATCAAAGCAGTTGCTGAGGCTCATAGCCAAACTTTGGGCAGAGTGCAGTGAATCTTATGAATGAAAGGACAGATAGAAAGACCTGAAGTGGAAAGGAGCTCCACAAGGAGAGCAACAGAACCAAGAAATCTTGGCCTAGGGGTTTTTACTGAGACTGAAACTCCAACCAAGGACCATGCATGGAGATAACCTAGACCCCTGAACAAATGTAGCCAATGGCAGCTCAGTTTCCAAGTGGGTTCCCTAGTAAGGGAAAAAGGGACTGTCTCTGACATGAACTAGGTTCACTGGCTCTTTGACCAACTCCCTCTGAGGTGGGAGCATCCTTACCAGGCCACAGAGAAAGACAATGCAGCCAAACTTGATGAGACTTGATAGGCTAGGATCAGATGGAAGGGAGGAGGCCATCACCTGTCAGTGGACTTGGAGAGGAACATGGGAGGAGATGAGGGAGGAAGGATGAGATTGGGGGAAAATGAGGGAGGGGACTACAGCTGGGATACAAAGTGAACAAACTGTAATTAATATAAAAATAATATTTAAAAAGAAAGAAAACCACAATCCAATAAAAATGCAGAGAGCAGGAGAGTATGAAGTGCCCGATCCAAATGGCATATTTCATGCACCTCAGGCTCAGTGCTCAGTAAGAAGGTGAGGGCGAGCGTAATCAACAATTAGATGAAAGAGGCTTTATTTATGTATTTAGGAATGTGTGTGTGTGTGTGTGTGTGAAAATAATTAAAGAAAAAGAGTCCATGTATTCAAGACATAAGATGGTTGAGTAGGAAAGGCTGGAGGGAAAAAAGGGAAAGAGGAAAATGGTATGATTATATTAAAACTTTAAGACAACAAATAATGAAGGCGAAATAAAAACAAAACATTAATAGCCTAATAAAATATTTTTGTGATCAAAGTACAACCCAAAATTTTCAGTACAATTAAAATATTTAAATGGAATTGGCAAAAATTCAGGCAGTACTGAGAAAAAAAACTAATATTTTTTTTCTCTAATCAAGGGTTTTTCATTTATTCAGAGATAAATTATCAGAGTTTAAATATGGAATTACCTCAAAACTAGACAACCAGCATGAGAAAAAAAGAAAAAACTCATTTTTACACTTCTTTAAGTGATAATATATATAATACAAAAGAAATTTTGGGCTGCAATATTTCAGTGAGTGTGAAGTATTCACCTACATCCATAAGTATATATGTACGTATATAGATACATATATATCCATATGCACCTATCTATCTGTCTTTCTGTGAGAGAAAAAAAGGCATAAATTTTATCCCAAAATATTTCCTTTTGTTTCTGTTCTATAGTATGTCCTTCTTAATTTTATTGTTGAGGAGTATTCTCTCTGTACGAATTAGTGTGTATATTTAGCATAAGAACCTGACTTAGTAAACTTGAGTTTTAATGCAGTGTAAAATATTTGACGTGGGGAGGAACATGCATGAAGAAAGAGGAGGTAGGGTAGGATTGGGAGGTGTGGAGGGAGGGGCTTATGGGGGGATACAAAATGAATAAAGTGTAATTAATAATAATAATAAAAAAATATTTGACATCTGCTTTGGTAGCGAAGCCATAAGAGGTGATGGAATTTAGACTTGAAGTTATCGTATTGTATACTTAATACAAATTTACCATATTATACGGTTTTACCTATAATATTTTATAGTTGAATAATCTAAATTATATCATAAATTTGTGAAAAATTCAAACAAATTCTATGAATTTTAGAACTTAAATACTTACAACTTCTAATTGTATATCTTTTCAGTATTTGGAATTCAACATTAATATAATAAATTCTTGTAATATGTTTCTGGTTTCATATGCCAAATAAAATATTTACTAATTTTAGTTAAGTTTTCTGTTTATTCATTTTCTTAGAAAACTCAGAAATATTTGTGGAACTATCCTTAAGTTATTGTTGCTTTGATGTATATTATGCTGCTGCATGTTTGTCTGTGGAAGGTAGTGGATTTACATCTGAAGGCCAAAATCTGAGGAACCCGAAAAGCGTACTGGATACTCTGCAGTTACAGGTAGTTCTGAGTCATCCAACATGGGTGCTTGGAACAGAAATTAAATCTGCAAGAGCAACACATGCTCTTAACTAAAACTAAAACAAAACAACAGAAGTTCTCTAGTAATTTTAAAGACATCTTTAAGTGCTTCAGGTTTCCCCATCTTAGCTTGTAACTCTTTTCATATACATGTTGATGCTGACATTTTCATTTAACAAAACACACATTGGCTAGTCCATTCTCAAAGGAATATGAGACTGAACACTTTATTAAAAACTATACTTGACACTTATACCAGGTTGACATAATCTAAAACAAGACAGCATACTATTAATGCCTGAGTAGCTTCCAATTGCCTGCAGACCTCAGTGATGGAGCCCCTTTTGAAATGCTCCAAAGAACAAGCAGTTCTCTCTGAAATGCTTGCTAACTGCCTTGATACTTGGAAGGTCATTGAGAAACAAGCTACAAAATAAACATATTGACAGGTGCTTTCAACTCTCCATCTGAGAAAGGAATATACTATGACTATGTAAGACTCCTAATTGCCCACCAAATATTATGTTAGTTGTATGGTCCCTCCATTTGATATAAGTTTGTCATCATCTATCAAACACTTAACACTTTTCAAACAGAGAGGTCCAGTTAACTTTTCTAAACTATGTAGTATAACACAGTATAAAAAGTTAATTATATAACTTCATAATGATGCAGAGTAATGAGAGCAATAATATATTCCAGATGAGAATTTAATCAATACAACCCAGCTTGCTAAAACCTAGTGATCTACATAAAGGCTGTGAAAAATGGTTTTTCTTTTTAGCCCAAGTAAAATTTCTTATGAATATTTGTTAAGTAATTAATCAGATAAAAAAGAAAAATATATATATTTACTTCTGCAAATTTCAATTCTTTTCCTGAAAATAGAATATTCTTATTAAACATTTGGAGACACTTGAAAAAAATAACTAAATAAAACATCATGCAACTGTTCTATTTAATAGTAGGGTAGGCCTGTGAAACAATGCTAATATGCAAAATAGAAATTTAAGCAATACATAATACAGGGAAATGTATACATAAAAAAAGAAAAACTATATTCGAGTTCAGTTAATGAAGTAGAATGCTCTCGAGTTGCTCCAGGTGTGCAAGATTTCATGTCAGTTTTTAACTTTCCCACAAGGAGCTGCTGCAATTCTCAGTAATCTCTGAGAAGCTGTAACCAATTATCTCAGTCAACCTCGGGTGTGCGGGTGGTCCTTTAGTGCCTCCTGGGAAAACACTCTTGGCTCTCATGTGTACTCTTCAATGTCTCTTGGATTTCTCCAAAGAATAATGGTCTCTCATGTTCCAGCAACTCTCACTTGTAAAACTCTGAATAGGATTTACTGATAAAATGAATTGTGGGAAATGTAGTTCTCCAGATCTCTGAGGGACCTTCAGGGGAATGGTGCAGCAGTCAATTGATAATCCAGAAGAGAAACATAGTCTGACACTAATAATAGTTTTCTGGATAACAGAACTGTAGTGGTGAAGGCTTTTAAACTTTCAATCATATTTCCTTAGTTTTCAAGTAAAAAAGTCTAGTTTTTTTTTTTTTTAATGTCTAGTTTTTACATAGTGAATATTTGCACTTGAATGCTGAAGAGAATCTTGGATCCTTCCTTGTTAGGATGAAACGTGTTGGAATCTCAGAGGTATCTCCTTTACTTCCTGGAAGGAAAAACACAACTTATCTGTGTGTTGGCATTAGCTAAGTTTTGTCACTATGATAAAATGCCTTAAACAGGATAATCATAAAGAAAAAAAAAAAACATTTTGATCATAGTTTAATAGGCCCAAATGTATAGAGAACACACAAGTTCTGTTCTTGGCTACTTCATAACTTGGTAAAAACTGTGGAAAAAAAGAAATAGAAGATCAAGGTAAAGACTGCCCTCAAGCAAGGGCCACAAAAGGAGGGAGGAGAAGAAGGAGGAATGTAAAAAAAAAAAAAAATACATGTGGGGGTATTAAATTGGAAAGGATTTTGCATGATGTTTATTCAAATAGAAAAGTTCCCTCCAAAAACTGAAATATTTATTCCACGAAAAGAGGAACGTCAGAGCCAAAGGCGGTGAATATTAGAGAAATGAAAGGTTATATATTCTAGAAAACAAAAATTTGGATTGATTATTGAGGGGCCCCTACCTAACAGTAAAAAACAGTAGTAAATAGTCACTGGGCAAGGAGATTCTAACCATCCAAACTTCAGAAAGAAAGAGAAAATTTTCACTCTAGAGGGACTGTGGTAAATACTTTAGCATACATATATATATATATACAAACAAACATACATACATACATATGTACATAATTATCTAGGCAAGATTTCTTTGCAAATGCCTCTTCTGAATCCTTCATTGAACTCTCTTGCACAGAGCCTTACTGTGGGAGTCAGTGACAGAAGCAGGGACAGCAGTCATTTTATGTGCTGTTGTTTAAATTCATAAAAGAAAATGTAAGGGATTTGAATGCAGTCAATGGAAGTATAATGTACTAAGTGTGCATATGAAATTGCTTTTGAATAATTATGCATCTTTACACATTGTGAAGTGCTAATGTATTAGGTAAGTGCCAGGCCTTTGGGCTTCAAGAACTAATGGTGAGATTCTAAGTGAGGGCTCAGAAAGGGGTTAGTTAGCCATTTGCAATCTTAGATTATTCACCTATAAGGTAAAGGTGTTTGAATACATGTTTTGAAATTTTTCTTCCAGCTCTGGCAGGCTGCTTCCTTGAACACATCACAGCCAGTGCTTGTGTAAAATTCCAAACTTCAAATTGTTATCTCCAGTCCCTTACCAGGCATACTACTATCATCTTTCTGCTCTATTGCCCTTAGGCACCATCCCAAAACATATCTACTTGGGATTTTTCCAACCTTCTTCTCTTCGTCAGAGTTCATCAGCTCAGTGTTTCTTCCATATCTAATATGATGCATAATATGTGCTGCTGTGATGGGGTGAGCTAATGAGGTGGTGGCTTGCCAGATGGCATATTTGCATTTTAACAGGAGCCTTCTGGAAACAATGCGTTAGTACAAAGGAGTGCTTTAATTGGTGCGAGTGTTATCAAACAAGGTAGGCCTTCTGAGGAGAAAGAGCCCAGATAATGAAAGATAGGCCAATCAGTTTGCCAAGCTGAAACTATTCCTATTTTAGATACATAGTACGTTGCCAAAGAGAGACTCTTTTACGTTATTAAAGTCTTTGAGTCACCTCTTAAATGAAAATATTTTCTTTTGCTTGAAATACTCATGCTTTCATGAAGCTAGTAGACTCAAGATTTGAAATAAATGCCATTCAGATTAAAGGTTCTAGGCTAGAACTAATGTAAAGAGTCAACTAGTAGAGCTATCAGCTTGCACGGAAAAGGTTCTTATTACACACAGGTGGTCATTTTGGGGAACAGTCTAAGGTTTGTAAATGAGCTGAAATGACACTTTAATATTTGATGTAAATTAAAATTATTACAATGGAAACAGGATTAAAAATCAGGTACATGGAGCTAATTGCTAGTAAGTTAATTTAACATAAATCTAAGTTAGCTAGTGGCAGGTATCTTAAAATGTTGCAATGAAAGTCGGTATCTAAGGATTTTCCAATCAAAATTCTTGAAGTGCATTCTGAAGATCATTCTAACCCTTCAATGAGAGCTTTAATTTGTTCTATTTGAGTCTTTCATATACATATATATTATATATAAATATAAATGTATAAATATAATATATATATATTATATATAAATGTGTATATACGTATGTGCATACACATGTATCTATGTATGTGCATATATATTTATACATATATGTACAAATATGCGTATGTATGTATATATCAAAAATCATTTATCTATACATCTCTTTTTCTAGATATCAATTAACACTATACTTTATAGACTTTATGTTATAAGGAAGGAATTTTTATTTTATAGTGATCAAAATTTGTCTTTATACATGCACATTACTGCATCAGATTTGGTCAGAGAAACCTCTTTTGGCTAAAACCACTGAGAATATGAGACTATTTCATACAATCCTTATATAACACTTCTATTTCGTATTCTCTATATCCCAGGGAATATTGAAATAGATGATCTGGAAGGTCCATCTGAACCAGCAGATGGAGAAAGTGCTTAAAAATGCTGTTTTGTAGATATGACATGGTTACTGTAATCATGAACTTATAGCCATGCTCCAGATCTTCCTAAAATAAAATAAAATAAAATAAAAAGGGGGAGGGAAGGGGAAAGTTGCAACCTGGATGGTATATAGAAACAAACTAATTCAGAAGAAGTTATATGTATTTTCAAATTGATAGACTCTTTTTCTTCGAATTCTATTTTTACACACACACACACACACACGCACACACACACAAAGAGAGACAGAGACCGAGACACAGAAAGAGATACACAAAAAATATAAATACAACCTGATGAGTCTGTTTTTGTTGTTTAATTCATATTGTTTCAGGATTCACCACTCTGTACTAAACAGTCTACGAGTGGACTCAGCCCTGGGAGAAGATATGTGTCAGAGAGCATTGACTAGGTTTTAGCATTGCGTAGAAGTTTGGGTATGGAGATCTGCTCCATCATCTCATTGGCAGAGAATGTTTTCAGGAGATATCTGTAAATCTTTCTTAATATGTAAATTTTGTCCCTCCGTCAATTGTGTTTTTAATGAAATGATATTAGGTTTCTCCTTACAGCTCTTTAAAATGGGCCTTATAGGGGGGTTTATCTAGTCACAGACCTCCAACCTGAGAAGCTTCCTTATTCTCCAGCAATCTTTCTTGTGTAAGTCATTTCACTTTCTCCCCTTCCACAATCCTCCTTCAACTGAAAACATGGAAGTCTAACTCCAGACCCTGAGGCCATGAAACTTCTTTGTGCTTGAGCCAACTTTCATTTGTCCCTTTCTCCTGTTTCTTCCCTTTTCCCAATGCTTCTCTACCTGAAAGCCCATGAGCCTATTCCCTGACCTGTGATTATGAACCCCCTACTTTCATGAGCGCTCTTTTCCTTGGCTAGACATTAGACCTGTGTTTGAGAACTAAAATTCCCCAGTCCAGTTAAAGAGCACATCCATCAGTTTTGGTTAGCATAGTTCAAGTTGCCCAATCTAATGCCCAAGATAATACAAATACACACCTGAAAAAAATAGCAAAGTTTATTCAGAACTTGAAAAGTGAATGCAATAAGGTGTTAGAAATATTGAGAACACAATCTGAAATATGAATGGAATTGAAAAACTTAATATCCCAATTAATTCAGAAAATAGCCTTAAATGGAGAATGAATCAAGCAGAAGATAGATTGAATATAAAGTAGAGTATCTGGACAAAATAAATAAAAATATTATGAAACACAGAATAGGAACATGCAAGATATGAAATATGATCAGAAGGCCACATCTTTGAATTACAAAGATAGAAGATGGAAAAGAATCCCATATCAATGACATAGACCAGATATTTTAACACAAGAAACACAAAGAACACACAGTAGATAAGACAAAAAAGAAACATACCCCACAGAATATAATATTCAAACACTGATTATACAGAATAAAGAACAAATATTGAAAGCCAGAAAAACACACACACACACACACACACACACACACACACACACACACACACACGCACACACACACACAAGTCACATATAAAGAAAAACACCTTGTTTCTCTATGGAAATTCTAAATGCCAGAAGACCTGAAAAAATATACACCAGGTGTTAAAAAGCCAAGACTATCAACTTAAACTAATGCATTGGCAAAGCTCACTGCTATAATTGAAGTAGAAAGAAAAAGTTTCCATGATCCAAATGGCATTAAAATATGTATATCAAGAAATAACATCCAAAAATCAATAAACAAAATACTGGAAGCAAAATTTCAAATGAAAGAGAGGAATAAGTATGGCAAAGAGATGCTAGAAAGACAAATACTACTCTTAAACTTGCTCAGGAACATCTCTCTTCCAATGAATGATAGATAATACTGAAACTCATTCATGCACAAGGTACCTAGAATCAGTGATAGACAAGTGCCTAGTCTTAAAGAAGATATTTATACTATCCACATTAAGGCTTAAGAAACATTGGGAAAGGAAGACAAATTAATGCAAGAACCAGAAGATAGGGATCGTCCTGGAAAATGTCATCTTCCAGGAAAGGCACAGCCCTTGCGATCATAAGCACAAAAGGATATATGATGTCTTTATTCAGTCTATATACAAAAATGGGCCTCTCAACACTAAGGGCTGTGTGCAAGAGACTCAGTGGGTACTAGCCCTAAATGAAGTAGAATAATGTAAAAAAAAAAAAAAAAAAAGACAAATTATTAGATAGTGAGAGTTTTCTTTTTTTTTTATTAATTACACTTAATTCATTTTGTATCCCCCCATAAGCCCCTCCCTCATCCCCTCCGTATCCCACCCTCCCTCCCCTTTCTGCATGCATGCCACTCCCCAAGTCCACTGATAGGGGAGGTTCTCCTCTTCTTTCTGATCTTTGTCTATCAGTTCTCATCAAAAGTGGCTGCATTGTCCTCTACTGTGGCCTGGTAAGGCTGCTCCCCCCTCAGGGGGAAGTGATCAACAAGCAGGCCAATCAGATTATGTCAGAGGCAGTCCCTCTTCCCATTACTATGGAACCCACTTGGACACTGAACTGCCATGGGCTACACCTGTGCAGGGGTTCCAGGTCATCTCCACAAATAGTCCTTGTTTGGAGTATGATTTTCTGGGAAGTTCCCTGTGTTCAAATTATCTTGTTCTGTTGCTTTCCTTGTGGAGTTCCCGTCCCCTCCAGCTCTTACTATTTCCCACTTCTTACATAAAATTCCATTCACTCTGCCCATCAGTTGACCATCAGACTCAGCATCTGCTTTGACAGTCTATACTGCAGAAGCTTTCAGAGGCCCTCTGTGGCAGGTTTCAAGGTTGTTTCCTGTTTTCTTCTGGCTTTCAGAGGCCCTCTGTAGCAGGTTCCAAGGTTGTTTCCTATTTTCTTTTTCTTCTGATGTCCATCCTCTTTGCCTTTCAGGATGGGGATTGAGCATTTTAGTTAGGGTCCTCCCTTTTGCTTAGTTTGTTTAGATGTACAGATTTTAGTGGGTTTATCCTATGTTGTATGTTTATATGAGTGAGTATATACCATGCGTGTCTTTTTGCTTCTGGGACAACTCACTCAGGATGATCCTTTCCAGGTCCCACCATTTACCTGCAAATTTCATGATTTCCTTATTTTTCATTGCTGAGTAATACTCCATTGTATAGATGTACCACAGTTTCTGCATCCATTCTTCAGTTGAGGGTCATCTGGGTTGTTTCCAGCTTCTGGCTATTACAAATAAAGCTTCTACAAACATGGTTGAGCAAATGTCCTTTTTGTGTACTTGCGCCTCTTTTGGGTATATGCCTAGGAGTGGTATGGCTGGATCTTGAGGAAGCGCTATTCCTAGTTGTCTGAGAAAGTGCCAGATTGATTTCCAGAGTGGTTGTGCAATTCCCATCAAATTGCCAACACAATTCTTTACAGACCTGGAAAGAAAAATTCTCAACTTCGTATGGAATAACAAGAAACTGAGAATTGCTAAAACAATCCTCTACAATAAAAGATCTTCTGGAGGTATCTCCATCCCTGATCTCAAGCTGTACTATAGAGCAACAATTATAAAAACTGCATGGTACTGGCATAGAAACAGAATGGTGGATCGATGGAATCGAACAGAAGACCCAGAAATAAACCCACACACTTACAGACACCTGATTTTTGACAAAGATGCCAAAACCATACAATGGAAAAAAAGATAGCATCTTCAACAAATGGTGCTGGTCCAACTGGATGTCTACATGTAGAAAAATGAAAATAGATCCATACTTATCACCCTGCACAAAACTGAAGTCCAAGTGGATCAAAGACCTCAACATAAAACAAGACACATTAAATCGGCTAGAAAAAAAATTGGGGAATACCCTAGAACTCATTGGTACAGGAGAAAACTTCCTGAACAAAACACCAATAGCAACCAACAGCATAGGCTCTAAGAGCAACAATCAATAAATGGGACCTCATGAAATTGAAAAGCTTCTGTAAAGCAAAGGACAACATCATCAAAACAAAGCGACTGCCTACAGATTGGGAAAGAATCATCACCAACCCTTTATCTGACAGAGGACTCATATCCAATATATATAAATAACTAAACAAGCTGAAAAGCAATAAACCAAGTAATCCACTTAAAAAATGGGGAGCAGAGCTAAAGAGAGAATTCTCTGTAGAGGAATATCGAATGGCAGAGAAGCACTTAAAGAAATGCTCAACCTCATTAGCCATTAGGGAAATGCAAATCAAAACAACCCTGAGATTTCACCTTACACCCTTCAGAATGGCCAAGATGAAAAACTCAAGGGACAACACATGCTGGAGAGGTTGTGGAGAAAGGGGAACCCTTCTCCACTGCTGGTGGGAATGTAAACTGGTACAACCACTCTGGAGAGTTTTCTTTTATTAAATGTATTTAGTGATTTACTTGAAGCACTGTTTGTACTCCCTATTTGCCAAGAAAGACTTCTCTTGCCACTTGGAACAGAATGACCTGGAGAAGTAGTTTAAACAAGGCGCCCTTGCTCTTAACAACCCACTGATTGCCACAAAAACTTATGTAAAGTCTTACTTGGTTTCCCACCCAACCTTGTGATTTAGAGTCCCAAATAAGCATTCAAACTAGTCCAAGACATCAAAGCCTTTCAAGAATTATCCAGGCTTCAACACATCCATGACATCTCTTCTCCTCAAACTCACTGGGGTTGGGGTGATCATTCTGGAAAGATTCGTGCAACAATAGATTTAGAGAGTAGAAAACTCATTGTTGTCAAATGTACATCCACCCTCGACCCCACCAGACTCTCATGGATGCTTTCAGCTAGTACTCACACAAATAACCATGGTTAGAATAAATAGGTCATAACACACACAAAAAGTCATGGACCTCATAAAAAGATTGGGAAAGAAAGTTGAAAGCGTTGCAGGAGGTAAGAGAAGATTAAGGGAAAGTAACCAGAATAAATCATATACATACATAAAATTGTCAAAAAATATCAGTTACATTAATTACCTCAGACTATCTAAAATAAACTAACTTTTACCCTTTTTAAATTATAAAAACTATCTCATTTCAGTAAAACCACTTCACCTGTGTTCGTCAAAGGATCATGTTCTTGTCTCTGTATATTTGATAAAATCTCCAGTCAGGCATTATTTCACACTCTGCTCATAATTATAGCTATTGTACTGTGCTTCACACAGAAGAAAGGAAAGCATAGGCTTCAAATTCTTTCCTTTACTCAAAATGGCAGGTGTATGGTGCTACATTTCACTTTTGCATTGTTGACATACTTGGTGATTAAGTTTCCCGAAGAAGTTTGTGATATTGTTGAACACATTGATTGCTTTCCTATGAATAACATTATTTTCAAAGTACAGAAACTTTCAGAGTATACACTTTCTTCTTTATTGACATATTAGTAACAACAGAATTAGCAACAGCAATTGTCTTATCAAGTTCTGAATACATTCTGTGACAATAAGCATTGATGTCATACCAAAACAGCATCTGTTTCACCTTGTGCTGGGAAAAAAAATAAGAGCTAAAAGTACAAAGAAATGTAGTGATCAGGACAAGGAAGTATCAAATGTGCAATTGCTCATAGTACAATTTGTAATTTGTAAGAAGTTTCTGGCTACAGATAATAAGACTTTATTGCCTATGTAAAATGCATTTTTTAGCCATCTCTGTATTTATAGTTATTTAAACAACAATAGAATAAACATCCTTAAGATTATGCCATAATGCATCATTTATACTTCCATGTCATTCTAAGCTCTCCTGCGCCATGGGACAGTTTCTGATAATATTCCATAATGTGATGGCCTCAGTCTCAAAATGGTAGTCTGATTGTGTTGCATTACTTTTACTATTGAGCCCCACATGTAATTGACAGAACTAGAATTCAATTGTAATTCTTAGAAACGGCTTTCAGAAGGATGTAGTACACTGATACATAGCAATCTGCTGAATTTTGATGTAGAGATAGTCTAAGCAACGGTCTCTGAAATTGGCTCAATAAATATGTGTAATTAATATGACATCCCCAAACATAAACTAGGACAGAACAACTCAATGCAAGCAATATCCCACTGTGTACAACTGATAATGAGCTTAACTTACTGACTTACATTTTGAATCAGCAGGTTGTACATGAAGGAAATGAGGCATAGAAAGATTAAGTTGAGTAATATGACTGGAATTCAGATGTAGAAAGTTTAACCATAGACACTACATCATAGTGCTTCTCAGCACACTGCTAATTCATGCAGCTTCAAGCTGAGAATCTGAAATGTGCTCCTTTTGTAATACATCAGCCTGTTACAATTCTTATATTTGGAAACTTTCTTAACAAATGGATAGTAACTCACATAACACAAGTAGTTTTTAGTAAGCAGTTTTAGTGTTGAGATATGTCCAGTGAAGATGCACAGAAAATGACACAGCATTCAGCAAACATTGTAGAACAGACCTAGAGTTGCAATGAAATAATCAAATTAAAGTAAAAATTAGCAAGAAATATGATAAAAAAAATTTTTGCATATCTAACAAAGGATAAATCTAGCCAGAGTATAACCTGTGCCTTGTTTTAAGCACAGGATTCTTCCTTGTTTTGCAGTTGAATTTGACCTACAGGAGAGGCAAAGCCTACTCTCTGGAGAAGTTCAAAGTTGTTTGTTTCTTTGTTTTTTTCCATTGCCAGACTAGTCCGAGGATTTGGTAAATTCTTTCATCTTTAGTGTTTGGGGTGTACCCCCACTATCATTGACAGCAGAAGCAGCTGTTACGAGTGTTAGTCATTTTAAAGGCTTTTAGTCAAATCTGAAGTACAGAGGGCCTCTGTGGTGTAATGAGAATTTCTCATTCCCCACTTCATTAACACGAAACTTCTGAAGTATTTTACACTGTGGTTTTACTCAATGTATTACTCAACGTATTTTACTCAATGGTTGGCTTTTATTAATAATAGTTGTGTTTTATTCTCTTCTGACTCATCTATTTTTTATGTATTCACGGAGTACACTGTGACTCTAAGGAAACAATTAATACAATGATTAATGAACAAATGAACAAAACAAAGTCCATGTTAGAAACACTTACCCCTGACTCCACACCCCTCAAGCCCACTTCCACAGGCCAGGTGAACCATCAGCCACATATGTGCATGAGGCCTAGGTCCAGACCGTGTATGTTCCTTAGTTCATGTCTCAGTCTCTTTAAGTCCTCATGGGTCTGGGTTTGATGTCTCCATTGGTCTACTTGGAAGGTTCCTGTCCCCTGTAGTTCCTTCCGTCTCTCCCCCAACACTTCCACAGGACCCGAAGTTCCACCCCATTCTTGGCTGCAATTCCCCAAATCTGTCTCAATCTGCTGCTGGATCGAGCCTCCCAGAGGACAGTCAACTCGGGCTTCTGTCTGCAAGCATAGCAGAGCATCTTTAATATTTCAGGGACTGGATCTGTACTATGGGCTGGGCTAATTATTGGTTGAACATTCCCTCAATCTTTGTTCCCTCTTTATCCCTGCACTTCTTGTAGGCAGAGTGATTTTTTGGATCAAAGAAATTGTCGGTGGGTTGTTCTCCTTCCACAAGTCCTGCATGGGTATGAGGCCGTACTACAATCAATAGACCCCCAAAAAGCTAAGTAACAAAGAGGGTATAAGGGAGGGTGCCAGAATGTCTCTCAGAAAGGGAAATAGAATAGACAACAGAAGTGGATGAAGAGAGGGTACGGGGCATGAGATAGAATAAGGGGGGAAACAAGGATGGGGATCAGATGTGGGAAGAATGGGGGTGGGAGGTTGAGAACAAGAAGAGAAACTGGGGGAGAATCTCTTTGTCAATCTAGAGGTCTGTAGCAGTGTAGGCTCCTGGGAGGATATGGTATGACCCTAAATGAGATTCCTAACAGGGGTGGAGGGGCATGAAAACTGAAGACACAATTATTTAATGGGTGTGTGTGTGTGTGTGTGTGTGTGTGTGTGTTTTACTCACTATAAATTTAATGGCCACATATCTACTTTCAAATTAAATAAACAAAAACATTTTCTCTTTCTCATCTACTTTGCATATGTTAAATTTATTGAGCCATATATTATACCATAAACTCTATGGAATAATCAAATTTTTTGGAGTTTATAGTCTTTGCCTCCTATAAATAAAATATGCTGGAAATGAAAAATGTGATAACTTATAAAAATAAAGCTTTTTCTTAGCATTTCTTGAGGAACAAACTATAAAAATAAGTGGTAATGTTCCTTATTTAGCCTACTTCTAATGTGCTTCCTTTCTAGGAACAAATCTGTTTAGAACACCAGTAGCTCTCTAGTGAAACCTCAGTAATTTTATGTGATCGTATGACAAAATTTTGAAAATAAAAAATATTTTGTTACTATGTTAAAACACCCAAAAAATATCTTAGAAACAAAATCCTAGTAATTATTCCTTATTTATGTCCATTGACATACACATTGTATCGAGCTATAGTAGAATAATTATGGCTACTTTATGAAAGTCTTTATCTGGTTTGTGTGAAAAATTTTGTTTCATAAACATATTCCCTTTCTTCCTCCTCTCCTCTGTTTCCTTCATTTTTTTTTTCAGTCCCTTGTCTTGGAACTCTTTTATATAGTTATATTCACACATGTGTTAGAAAACATGAAAGAAATGAGAGTGGTATGACATTGATAATATCAATAGATTGAGAAAACACTTCAGAAAATACATCATACAAGCAATGATCCACCTTTTTTGTATCTTATTATTATTATTAATTTATTTACAATGTGTTCACTTTGCATCCCAGATGTAGTCCACTCCCTCATCTCCTCCCATCCCCCTTCCCTCCCTCTTCTTCCCCTATCCCTCTCCCCTACTCCACTGATAGTTGAAGTCCTCCCCTACTGTCTAACTCCAGCCTATCAGATCTCAGCAGGACTGCCTGGATCCTCTTCCTCTGTGGACTGGCTAGGTTGCCTCACCTGGGAGAAGTGATCTGAGAAGTGATCTCAGAGCAGGCAACTGAGTTCATGTCATAGACTGTCTCTTCTCCCCTTACTAGGGAACCCACACAGAGACTGAGCTGTCTATGGGCTATATCTGAGCAGGATGTCTATATCCTCTTTATGCATGGCGTTTGGTTGATGCATCAGTCTTTGTAGTTCCCCTTGGACTCAGCTATTTTTTGCTATGTTGGTCTCCGAGTGAGGCTCCTGTTCTATCTGGGACCTTTTATATCCCCCTTCTTCCAAAAGACTCCCTGGACTCTCTCGAAAGTTTTACCATGAGTCTCTTCGTCTGTTTAAATCCCCTGCTGGGTAGAGTCTTTTAGAGGACATTTGTGGTAGGTTCCCATCCTGTTCCCTCTCTTATCCTTCTTCTGTTGTTTATCCTGTTTTTTTTTCTCTTCTGAATGAGAATTAGCATTTTCCCAAGGGTCCTCCTTTTTGTTTAGCTTCTCTCGAAGTATAGATGTTAGTATTGTTATCCTATACTATATGGCTAGTATTCACATATAAGTGAGTATTTACCATGCCTCTCTTTCTGCTTCTGGTTTACCTCACTCAGGATGATCATTTCTAGTTCCATCCATTTGCCTGCAAATTTTATGATTTTTCTTGTTTTAATTGCTGAGTAGTATTCCATTGTGTAAATGTGTCACAATTTCTGTATCCATTCTTTGGTTGAGGAACATCTAGGTTGTTTCAAGATTCTGACCATTATGAATAAAGCTGTTATGAACATAATTGATTGAGCATCTTTTATATATATATATTGATGTAGCACTATTCCCAATTTTCTGAGAAAGCATCAGGATGATTTCCAATGTGGTTGCACAATTACTTCCCCACCAACAACTGAGGAGGGTTACCCTTTCTCCACATGTTCTCACTTGCATTCTTTTATCTTAGCCACTCTGGTGGGTGTGAGATGGATCTCAGGGTCATTTGATTTTTATTTACCTGATGACTAAAGAGACTGAGCATATACAGAAATCCATCAATGTAATCCACCATGTAAACAAACTGAAAGAAATAAACCACATGATCATTACCTTAGATGCTTAAAAAGCATGTGATAAAATCCAACACTCAGTCATTTTTAAAGTCTTAGAGAGATCATGGATCAAGGCACATACATAAACATAATAAAAGCAATACACAGCAAGCCTATAGCCAACATCAAACTAAAAGGAGAGAAACATAAAGCAATCCCACTGAAATCAGGGACAAGGCAAGGAGGCCCACTCTGTCCCTATCTCTTCAACATAATGCTGGAAGTCTTTGCTAGACAAATAAGACAACTAAAGGAGATAAGGGGATACCAATTGGAAAGAAAGAAGTCAAAGTATCACTATTTGCAAATGATATGATAGTATACATGAGTGACCCCAAAATTCTGCCAGAGAATGCCTTCAGCTGATAAACACCTTCAGAAAAGTGGCTGGATAAAAATTGAATAAAAAAAAATAATAGCCCTCCTGTATACGATAGACAAAAGGCCTTAGAGAGAAATTGAGGAAACAACACCTTTCACAATAGTCACAAATAACATAAAGTACCTTGGTGTGATTTTAAATGAACAAGTGAAAGACTACAAGTCTTTCATACAGTGAAAAAAAAAAGTATCTGAAGAAAGAAATTGAAGAAGATACCAGAAGATGGAAGATCTCCCATGCTCATGAATTGGTGGGATTAACAGTAAAAATATCCATCCTACCAAAACAATGTACAGATTCAATTCAATTTCCATCAAAATACCAACGCAATTCTTTGCAGAATTTGAATAAACAATTCTAAACTTCATATGAAAAGTCAAAAAAAAACTTAGAATAGATTTTTCTATTTTTTTAAATCTTTATTAATTAGACTTTATTCATTTTGTATTCCTCCAGTGATTCCCTCCCTCCTCCAATCCCAATCCCTCCCTTCCTCCACCCTCTGCATGCATGCCCTTCCCCAAGTCCACTGATAGGGGAGGACTTCTTTTCCTTCCTTCTGACCCTAGTCAATTAGGTCTCATCAGGAGTGGCTGCATTGTCTTCTTCTGTGGCCTGGTAATGTTGCTTCCCCCTCAGGGGGAGGTAATTAAAGAACAGGCCAATCAGTTCATGTCAGAGTCAGTCCCTGAAAAAATAGAGATTTTTATATTTTAACACATATAAAAATACTCACAGGGGGATCCATGATGGCAGCGCTGACCAGGTATCTGAACAGGACATCATGCTTCACCATAATCTCCAAAGAGAATAGACGAAAAAGAAGATTCCAGGCTCCAAAGCCCAGAAAACAGTTCCAAAAAAAAAATCATAGAAGAAAATTTCCCCAACCTTTAGAAAGAAATGCTCCCAAACATACAAGAGGCCTACAGAACATTAAATAGACTAGACCAGAAAAGAAACTCCTCCCACCACATAATAAGCAAAACACTAAATCTACAGAAGAAAAAAATATTAAAAGCAGGAAGGGAAAAAGGCCAAGTAACACATAAAGGCAAACCTATCAGAATCAGAACAGACTTCTCAACGGAGACTATGAAAGCCAGAAGGGCCTGGGCAGACATCATGCAGAAGATTAGAGATTATAGATGCTAACTACTATATCCAGCAAAACTTTCAATAAACATAGATGGAGAAAACAAAATATTCTGCGACTTAACTAAATTTAAACTATATATATATATATATATATACACACACACACAGCAATCCAGCCCTAAAGAAGATAGATACTGGAAGGAAAACTTTAATCCAGAGAGATCAACTATACCCAAGAGACACCATCACATCAAAAAAAGTAAAACAAAACAAAAAAATACACAAAAACATATGATCACCACCAACTACACAATAAAAGGAACTAACAATTGTTGGTCATTAATATTTATTAACATCAATGGTCTCAAGTCCCCAATAAAGAAGACACAGACTAATTGGTTGAGGAAACAGGATCCAACATTCTGCTGCATTTAAAAAATGCACCTCTGGAACAAAGATAAATACTACCTCAGAGTAAAGGGCTGGAAAAAATGTATACCAAGCAAACTTATACAAGAAGCAAGCTGGAGTAGTCATCCTAATATCTAATAAAATAGACTTTCATGCAAAAATAATCTAAAGAGATGGGAAGGGACATTTCATTCTCATCAAAGTACAGATCCACCAGGAGGACCGGACATCACAATCCTGAACATCTATACACCAAACACAAGGGGCTCCTCTATCTGTCAAAGAAATATTATCAAATATTAAATCACGTATTGATCCAATCACCTTAATATTGGGACAATTCAACACCCTATTCTTGCCAAGGAATTGATCATTGAGACAGAAGATAAACAGAGAAATAATGACACTTACAGAGGTCTTAAATCAAATGGACCTAATAGATGTCTTCAGAACCTTTCACCTAAACACATAAGAATATACCTTCTTCTCAACACCTCATGGAACCTTTTCCAAAATTGACCATATATTGGGGCACAAAACAAACCTCAACATACACAGGAAGATTAAAAATATCCCTTGTACCATATCAGATCACCATGACCTAAAAGTAGATCTCAACAATTACAGAAATAACAAAAATCCTACACACAAATGGAAATTGAACAACTCTCTACTCAATGACACCAGGATCAGAGAGGAAACAAAGAAAGAAATTAAAGACTTCCTAGAATTTGATGAAAATGAAGTACAACTTACCCTAATTTATGGGACACAATGAAAACAGTGCTAAGAGAAAAGTTCATAGCACTAAGTGCCTTCAGAAAGAAATTTGAGGATTCTTATATAAGCAACTTAATGACACACCTGAAAACACTATGAAAAAAAAGATGCAGACACACACACACAAGAGGAGAAGATAGCTGGAAAAAAAATCAAACTCAGGGCTGAAATCAATACGTTAGAAACAAAGAGAACAATTCAAAGAATCAAAGAAATCAAAGATGGTTTCTTTGAGAAAATCATCAAGATAGACAAACCCTTGCGAAACTAACTAAAAGGCAGAGGGACTCTGTTCAAATCAACAAAATCAGAAATGAAAAGGAGGATATAACAACAGACACCGAGGAAATTAAGTAATCATTAGGTCCTACTTCAAAAGGCTATATGCAACAAAATTTAATGTAAATGATATGGACAATTTTCCTGAAATATTACATTTACCAAAGCTAAATCAAGATCAGGTAAATAAATTAAATAGTCCTATATCCCCTAAGGAAAGAAAAGTTGTCATCAAAATCTCCCATCCAAAAAAAAAAAAAAGAACAACAACAACAAAAAAAAATCAAAAACAAAAAACAGGGACAGACAGTTTCAGTGCAAAATTCTACACAGACCTTCAAAGAAGAGCTAACACCAATACACTTCCAAATGTATCACAAAATAGAAACAAAAGAATCATTACCTAACTCATTCAATGAGGTCACAGTCACCTTGATATTTAAACTACACAATGATCCAACAAAGAATGAGAACTTCAGACCAATCTTGCTTATGAACACTGACACAAAAATACTCAATAAAATACTCACAAACCGAATTCAAGAACACATTAAAGATATCATCCACCATGACCACGATGGGAGGCTTCATCCCAGGCATGCAGGGGTTATTCAGAATACAAAAAAATCATCAATGTAATCTACCACATAAAAAATCTGAAGAAGAAAAACCACATGATCATCTCCTTAGATGCCGAAAAAGCATTTGACAAATTTCAACACCCTTCATGTTTAAAGTCTTAGAGAGATCAGGGATACAAGGCACATACTTAAACTTAGTAAAGACAATATACAGCAAGTCTATAGCCAACATCAAACTCAATGGAGAGAAACTTAAATCAATCCCACTGAAATCAGGGACAAGGCAATGCTGCCCATTCTCTCCATATCTCTTCAACATAATGCTTGAAGTTCTAGCTAGATAAATAAGAAAACTAAAGGAGATCAAGGGGATACAAATAGGAAGGAAGAATTTGAAGTATCACTATTTGCAAATGATAGGATAGTATGAATGAGTGACCCCAAAAATTCAACCAGAGAACTCCTTCAGCTGATAAACACCTTCAGCAAAGTGTCTGGATACAAAATAACTCAAAAAAAAAAAAATCTGCTCTCCCCTCAGGGGGAGGTGACCAAAGAACAGGCCTATCAGAAGATGACAATGCAGCCATTCCTGATGAGATCTGATAGACTAAGATCAGAAGGAAGGAAAGGAGGACCTCCCCTATCAGTGGACTTGGGAGGGGCAAGCAAGAAGAAGGGGGAGGGAGGGTAGGGCTGGGAGGGGAGGAGGGAGGGGCTTATGGGGGGATACAAAGTGAATAAATTGTAATTAATAAAAAATAAAAAAGATATCAAAATTTAAAAAAGTCTGAAGCACTTTTATATACAAAAGACAAAGTTGCTGAGAAAGAAATTAGGGAAACAACATCCTTCACAATAGCCACAAATAACATAAAGTACCTTGGTGTAACTCTAACCAAGCAAGTGAAAGACATATATGAAAAATCTTCAAGTCTCTGAAAAAGATATCAGAAGATGGAAAGATCTCTCATGTGCATGGATCAGTAGGAGTAACAATAAAAATTACTATCCTACCAAAAGCAATTCCTATCAAAATAACAACAGAAATTTTTACAGACATTGAAAGAAAATTCCTCAATTTTATCTGGCAAAAACAAAACAAACAAACAAAAAACAGAATAGCTAAAACAATCCTGTACAATAAAAGATCTTCTGGAGGTACCTTCATCTCAGATATCAAGCTGTACTATAGAGCAACAGTAATAAAAACAGCATGATACTGGCATAGAAACAGACTGATGGATTGATGGAATCAAATTGAAGACCCAGAAATAAACCCACACACCTGTAGAAACTTAATATTTGACAAAGACCCAAAACCATACAATGGAAAAAGATAGCATCTTCAACAAAAGTGCTGGTCTAACTGAATGTCTACAAGTAAAACAAAAAAAATGCAAATAGATCCATATTTATCACTCTGCACCAACTTAAAGTCTAAGTGGATCAAAGACCTCAACATAAAACCAGATACACTAAATCACTTAGAAGAAAAAGTGGGCAAGAGCCTTGAACTCATTGGCACAGGAGACAACTTCCTGAACAGAACACCAACAGCACAGGCTCTAAGAGCAACAATCAATAAATGGGACCTCATGAAACTGAAACTATTCTATAAAACAAAGGACACTGTCATCACAACAAAATGGCAGCCTACAGACTGGGAAAAGATCTTCACCAAACCTACATCTGACAGAAGCCTAATATCCAGAATATATAAAGAACTGAAGAAGTTAAACACCTTCAAACCATATAATGAAATTAAAAAATGGTTTACAGAGCTAAACAGAGAATTCTCAATAGAGGAATATGGAATGGCAGAGAAACACTTAAAGAAATGCTCAACAACCTTAGTTATTCAGGAAATGCAAATCAAAACAACCCTGTGACTTCACCTTACACCCATCAGAATGGCTAAGGTAAAAAATTTAAGTGACAACAAATGCTGGAGAGGGTGTGGAGAAAGGGGAACCTTCTTCCATTGCTGGTGGGAGTGCAATCTTGTACAACCACTTTGGAAAGCAATCTGGCGCTTTCTCTGAGAATTAGGAATAGTGCCACCTCAAGATTCAACTATACCACTCCTAGGCATATACCTAAAAAATACCCCACCATTCAATAGGGACATTTGGCAATTATGTTCATAGCAGTGTTATTTGTAATAGCCAGAATCTGGAAACAACCTAGATGCCCCTCAGTTGGTGAATGGATAAAGAAGGTGTTGTACATTTACAAAATGGAATTCTACTCATTAAGGAAAACATGAAATTTGAAGGCAAATGGTGGGAACTAGAAAAGATTATCCTGAGTGAGCTAACCCAGAAGCAGAGAGACAGAGAGAGTGATACATACTCACTTGTAAGTGGATATTAGCCATTCAATATAGGATAAACATACTAAAATCTATAGTACTAAAGAATCTAAACAACAAGGAGGACCCTAGGGAAGATGTTTAATCCTCATTCAGAAGGGGAAACAGGATAGACATCAGAAGTAGGAGAAGACAAGGAACAGTATAGGAGCCTTCCACAGAAGACCTCTGAAAGACTCTACCCACCACAGTATCGAAGAAAATACTGAGACTCATGGCCAAACTTTGGCCAGAGTGCCGGAATCCTTATGGAAGAAGAGGGAGAGGAGTCAGGATCCCCACAAGGAGAGCCAAAATACCTGGGTCTAAGGGGCCTGTGAGGACTGATACTCCAACTAAGGAACATGCATGGAGGAGACCTACATCCCCTGTTCACAGGAAGCCCATTGGTTGCTCACTTTCCAAGTGGGTACCCTAGTAAAGGTTACAAAAGCTGTCTCTGACATGAATTCAGTGACTGGCTCTTTGTTCACCACTCCTGCGGGGTGGGGGCAGGGTGCAGTCTTGCCAGGCCACAGAGGAAGATGAAGCAGCCAGCCTTGATGAGATCTGCTAGACTAGGGTCAGATAGTAGAGGGGGAGGGCATCCTCTATCGGGGTACTAGGGAAAGGGCATGGGGGAGAAGAGGGAGGATGGATGGGACTGGGAGAAGGTGAGGAAGGGGGCTACAGCATGAATACGAAGTGAAGAAATTGTAATAAATATATATAAAAATTAAATTTTAAAAATCTTAAAAGAAAAAATACTCATAAATCTTAAATATTTACTTTATAATCTGTGTATTCTATACCTTTAAAATAATTAGTGGAGTTGTTAGTCAAGATGGCCCTGTAATCTGCAGAAATGAGTAATTTGTGGAGAATACCTCAAACAGATTAATGAATTCTACTTGCCTAAATGTGACAGATACTATTTTGTCTGAAACTTCCTCTTGAGCTGGGCCTCCAGAATCCACATCCTATTCAGGTACAATATTGAGCCACACTTAAGGGTTCAACTTCCTTCCTAGTCAAAATCCCAAAGTCTGTCACACTCCTCCAAAGTAGAGCATGGTCAGACTTACCAGCTGTAGCCTATGTCCTGGTACCAGCTTCTAGCAAAGTTACTATTCTATTGTCAGGGACAATAACCACAATCTGTCCGAGAATAAGTGAAGAGTTTGAGACTAAATTTGTTAGCAGAGGGTATTCCAAGACGGCCTTACATTTACATTGTTGCTCACTGAATAGTGATGACTTTCATATACATCTACAACGACAAGATACAAGCAGGGTAAATATATATACATATAAATGTATATATAGAACACCGGGAAATTTAATGTTGGAGCCAAGTCTTATGTTCACTGATGATAAGTTGAGAGAAAGAGCCTGGTGCCAAATAAATGGAGTGTTGGTCTCAAGGAAAGACCTCATTCAGATTATCTGGCTTTTTGTGAAACAAAGAAAAGAATAGTCATGTTCTGCGACCAAGCCTGATCAAAAGGAACAAATAAAAATTTACGTAAATACAATTCAAGAACCCAATCAGGTTCCATCCAAAACAGGCTGCAGAAATCGTCAGACTCAAGTATTTGGTGCTGAGTTTACGGTTGTAATGCACACACGAATAAAAGTGTTATGTAACCTTCCTTTGCCATTTAGGCATGTGGCTGAGACCATAGACCATGCCTGTGACAGAGGAGGCCCTGAATGAAGGCACAAAGAGGCTATAGTGTGAAACAACCAAGGGAAACCTGGATTGTGTTAAAAAACCCCAAAGTACTTGAGATACCAGAGCCTCTGAATATCAGAGATGCCTGCAGGGAGTGGAACCAGCCTGAGGAACGAGTATGTTTCTGTAAGAATGGGTGGAAAGGGGCTGTCTAAGCTCTGTGACATAGGACATGTATATACATGATTTGGAGATTGTCCTGCTGAGTTCTGGTCTGTGGTTGGTTCAGTATTTCTTCACTGTGACTTATTCCTCCTTTTTTGAACTATAATGTATGTTCTCTGGCATTGTATGTTGGAAGTATATAATTTTCCTTTAGATTTTAAGTGGGTTACAATTAAGAGATTACCTTCAGTGACAGAAGACAAACATGAAACTTATTATTTAGAAGCTTCTAGCTCCAAATATTCAGATGTGAGTAATGTGAAATCATATTACAAATTCTTCCTCTAAAAATACATATAATACACATAAGTAGGTGTCTAATAAATGTATATATTATATAATATATAAACTATATGGTATGCATATATGTCTAATATACATAAACATATATAAGTCCCAGAGAATATATCTACAAACACGTCTTTACCTAAAGCTCAGGAATCTGTCATCAGAACAGAATGATAGCCTACAGATTGGGAAAGGATCTTCATCAAACCTATATCTGACAGAGGGCTAATATCCAGAATATATAAAGAACTCAAAAAGTTAAAGAGAAACAAATCAAGTAATCCAATTAAAAAATGGGGTACAAAAAATGGGGTACAGAGCTAAACAGAGTATTATCAGTAAAGAAATATAGAATGGCAGAGAAACAATTAAAGAAATGGTCAATGTCCTTTGTCATCAGGGAGATGCAAATTAAAATGACCTGGAGATTTCACCTTATGCCCATCAGAATGGCTAAGATCAAAAACTCAAGTGACAATACGTGCTGGAGAGGTTGTGGAGAAAGGGGAACCCTCCTCCACTGCTGGTGGGAATGTAAACTACAACCAGAGTGGAAATCAATCTGGCGCTTTCTCAGACAATTAGGAATAGTGCTACATCAAGATCCAGCTATACCACTTCTAGGCATATATCCAAAAGATGTTTAAGTACACAAGGACATTTGTTCAACCATGTTTGTAGCACCTTTATTCATAATAGCCAGAACCTGAAAACAACATAGATGTCCCTCAACGGAGGAATGGAAACAGAAATTGTGTCACATTTACACAATGGAATACTACCCAGCAATTAAATCCAAGGAAATCATGAAATTTGCAGGCAAATGGTTGGAACTAGAAAAGATCATCCTGAGTGAGGTATCGCAGAAACAAAAAGAAACATATGGCATATACTCACTTATAAGTGGATGCTAGACATATAAGATAAACCTATAAAAATGTGTACACCTAAAGAAGCTAAGCAAGAAGGAGGACCCTGGGTAAGAAAATCAATCCTCACTCAGAAAGGCAAACAGGATGGACATCTAAAGAGGGGAAAAATGGGAACAGGAACAGGAGCCCACAGCGGGCCTCTGAAAGACTCTACCCAGCAGTGTATCAAAGCAGATGCTGAGACTCATAACCAAACTTTGAGCAGAGGGCAGGGAATCTTAGGAAAGAAAGTGGATATAGTAAGACCTGGAGAGGACAGGAGCTCCACAAAGAGAGCAACAGAATGAAAATATCTGGTCACAGGGATCCTTTCTAATACTGATACTCTGACCAAGGACCATTCATGGATATAACCTAGAACCCCTGCTCGGATGTAGCCCATAGCAGCTCAGTCTCTAAGTGGGTACCCTAGAAAGGGGAACAGGGACTGTCTCTGACATGAACTCAGTGGCTAGCTCTTTGACAGCCTCCCCCTGATGGGGGAGCAGACTTGCCAGGCCACAGAGGAGTACAATGCAGTGAGTTCTGATGAGACCGGATAAGCTGGGATCAGATGGAAGGGGAGGAGGACCTCCCCTATAAGTGGACTTGGAGAGGGGCATGGGAGGAGATGAGGGAGGGAGGATGGGATTGGAAGGGAATTAGGAAAGGGGCTACAGCTGGGATTCAAAGTAAATAAACTGTAATTAATATAAAAAATAAAAATTTAATTAAAAACAAACTCAGGAATCATTTCAGAAGAGGAAGGAGTAAGAAAAAAATAGTAAAAGCCAGAGAAATTAATGAGTTTCTTTTGATTCTGTGTCTCCTTGAAATGTCAGAAGCTACACCCACAAAATCTCACTATCATGTCTGCTTAAATATGAGCTGAACAAGAACAAGACTTTACTAACTTAGACTGGGGAAACTCAGAAAGCCTCAACACTACAAAATAATCATCGCCAAGTAAGAAAGCTAAGAGAGAAGGAAATAGTCCTCAGCAGGGAAAAACACCAAACACCCTGAAAACATATTCAAATAATGCAAAGAAAATGAGCTGATTGTATTTATGATTTAGGAACTTATGTGTGTTTGGAAATATGAATTTATGTATGTATATATGAATGTACAGATATGTATGTAGCAACGATTAGTGAAACAAGAGATTTTGAATTTGATAGAGAGCAAGGAAGGGTATATTAAAGGATCTTCAGGGAGAAAAAAATAGAAAAAGATGTAATTATAATCCCAAAATAAAATAACTTTTTATAAATAATCAGGAATTTGATATTAAAAAAAATTTTGTTTTAAAAGAACATAGCTGTACATAACCTTAGCGCAAAAGAAAATAAACTCACATACTAATGATATGTCTGATTATTTATTTTTTTGTAAGGAGTGAAATTGTAATGAAATATGGGTACACTAGGGCTTAGAGCACCTTCAGTGTTTTGCGGAGTGAATCAATATTTTGCTTTTATAATCACTAGTGCTGAGAACACTCCACATAAATACTTAAGTACAAAATGGACCATTTCAGAAATTGTTGGAAATTCTCTCTCAATCCCAAGCCAAAAATAATTCAACAAAATTTTATAAGAAAGTAATTCAAGCAGTAGTTTCTAAAATCAAATATTTTAACTGGATTCAGTCCAAAAATATGCTAATTTGACTCTTAGATGCTGAGCTATGTCTCATCCGTATCTTGCTTAAAAAAAAATAGTCACCTGTGGTTTTTTCATTCATAAATAAGCCCGTTATACTCATGCATATTCATATATATCGTTAACTTTGCAACGCATTTGAAATCCTACATACAGTTGTTGCAGCTCTCAAAGTTTCAAGCAGCATGTGGTGTTATGGCATGTGCACTGCCAAGAGTGCATGTTGCACATTCATAGCCAAGGCTGCACCAAAGTTGTCTGATGAAAGCGCCAGGAATTCCTTGGATTAGTATATGTTTGATTGTGAATTAGTTTTTGAGCAGTGTGTGTTTAGAAACGTTTTGTTTCTACCGGTTTTTGGCAGTTTCCATATTCATTCAAAAGCCATATTCAATATACTGTATAGTAGACTGTTTTCCATAAAATGCAGATGCTTCTCCAAAATTATCATTTTCCTTGATCTAATGAGCATCCTTTGAACACAATGACTATTGATAGTTCCAGGCTAAACACAGCAAACGCAATTCATGACTCGTTCCTCCTGTCCCAGAACAGTCCCTGAAACTTACTAACAACTCAATAAATACGAAACATGCTCCACTACAGTTCGATTACGGTAAGTCGATTGGCAATGACATATTTTAAGTGTAAGCCAGTTTAGTCACATGCTTTCTCCTAATCTCCCTCTTTAGAATCATCATGTAACAGGGCACAGGAAGTGAAACACAGGTGATACAGGTTGTGTTGATGCTGGTCAATGGTGACAAGCATCCTCGAACTCAGATGGAAAAAGACCAACAGAGGAGTTTTCAAGTATTTGGTGGGTATGGAGAAAGAGAAACAAGATGAAGGAGACTTGGGAGGAGGGGAGCGGGGAGTGGTGTCCATGTCAGTAAAGTCTGATACTCATTTCTGCTTTTTCACCTGTATTAAATATCTGATTACTTTATGTCAGATCTCTAGCTGTAAAAATATTAGTTTGGTTGCTGCTATAATCTCTGAAATATTAGGTCCTGTCTAAAAATTCCAAATCCACATACGTTGATAAGAAGCTGCTGTGAGCAGACTCTTGATTCTTCATTGCTGTGTTTCTAAAAAGAAAGAGAAAAAGAAAGAAAAAAATCACGAGTGTTTCATAGAGTAGTTACTGAAAGGGTACTTAAAGTCTTTGGTCTCACTCTATTGCACAGAGAGTGAAAGAGAACTTGTAGAGGTGAATGAGATGGTATGTACAAAGGAAAGAAAAAGGGAAATGATTCAATTATAATTTCAACAATAAAGACCATTTAATTGGGTCATTCAATGAATAGCTTAATGTATGACTCATTTTCTCAATTTTTTTCTTTTTTAAAATGAGTTATTTTATTTCTTTATTTTTCTCAGTATATGATTTAATATACACTCTTAATTCAATTATGCATGTTATAATTCTGTGTTATATGTTCACATGCATAGAGCATAGTGGATTTTTCATATGTGCACATAGGAAGTCATTCAGAATACGTATTCTGTGCCTTTTTCTTAACAATATTACAGTCTTAGTAAATCTTCTTTTAAATTTATTTATCACAATGCATTCACTTTGTATCCCTGCTGTAGCCCCCTCTATCTCCTCCCAGTCTCACTCACCCTCCATCTTCCCCCCTTTGTCCCTCCCCTAGTCTATTTTTCTCAAATTTTATAATATTGTAAAGTAGCATTTTACACGCTAATAGCGAACTTAATTATATCAATGTAGATAATGTGTTCATGTTTATTTTTTGTCAGTATGGACTTGATAAGCATATTGCTTTTACTTTTCATATTTACTGGTAAATAATATTGAGAATGGACCTTGTGTGTATGCGTGTATGTGTGTGTGTGCGTGTCCTTCTATCTGTTTATTTATGGTTAGTAATATTCACCATTTTTACTTTTGTTCGACATTAATATTTTATATTAATATTTATTTAATTTTTTACAATGTAGCAGATCCTTACATTAACCTTCCTTACAGTTGATTGACAATCACTGATCTCCTTCACCTCCATGTCTCCCCAGTCTCTCTTCCTGAAGTTCTGCATACTATCATGTACTCCTACTTTGGATACTACCATGTGAAATCTGGACACCAACACAGGTAGAACAGTCATTTTATTTTAACCTGCAAAGCACACAACATGATATTTCCCAGAGTTCTGCTATTCCCTTATTCTAGCTCTCCAGTGTTATTTTGGCAGATGACTAACCCAAACGTCTTAGCCTAGTAGTCAAGTGATTTGGATTATGCATATGTGTG